>NC_052137.2:600000-855127 GCF_016086655.4 Lepeophtheirus salmonis
AGCTATATATTATTGGGACAAAGAAAGCCATACAATTAATAAAATAAAAAAAAATAACATTTAAAAATATCAACACAGTCATGAGGCTAAAAGATAATCTCACTTCAAGTAAAAAAGAACAAAAGTTGACCAGGGTTTGTATAAATTCAAGTAGATGGAGTCAGAGTCGATTAGTTCACATAATTTGAGTTGGAGTCCACTACATTGAGAACAAATCACTGTTCCACCGATCAACAAAACCTTTTCAATATGAAGTATATCAGCAAAGGCGTCTGCAGAGGGGAGAAATTGGCTAAAATGGATGTAAATACTCCCAAATGAAGGAATTTTTGTTTTATACTAGGAATTAAAAATTATTTTATAGGTATTTATTTAAAATCAACGTTCAGAAAACTTATTAATGGGAAAGAAACAGAAAAATGGACAGGTGATAACAAAATAAAGTGAAATTTTTTGTGTTAGTAAGATAACGCTCTGAAAGTGTGAACTCATGGAAGTCGTATAGTCAGTTATAGAGTCAAATTCGAGTATCTCGATGCCTCTAGTGTACAAAAAAGGGATTATGTAGCAATATTTGGCCAAATATTGATCACGTGTTCTTCGTTTCACAACTAGGTTTCAAAAAATGTTTGCATTGGCTGGTTTGTTTTGAATTTTTTTTTTTATCACAAAAATTATAATTTTTGTGATAAAAATTTCAAATATTAAATTTTTTCAAAAACAAGTTCAAAATCAGCAATTATTCAAAAAAAAAAAAAAAAAAATTCAAAAATCTATATTCGTTTTCCAATAATAACCTTTTTGGAAAAAAAAATTTTAAATCCAGATTGTTCACAAAATATTAAAAATTAATTTCAATTTCATACTTCTGAAAAATTTTGAAATTTTTTTAAAAATATTATATTTTTTATTAAAAAGCAAAAATTCTTTTTTTTTTTTTTTTTTGGGGGGCTACAGTCCCTCCAGCCCACTCCCTGTGGACGTCCTTGGACTAGCTTTAACTTACCTGGCAGTCTCATTTGCTCTAAAATATCATCTTTTTTCATCTTGTCCGGAAACGCTGGGAACCTTACATAAATATATGAAATGTATCGTGAACGGAGAAAGAGCTTATTTTAAAAGTTGACTTTAATAAAAATATAATTCAAAAATACAAAACAATCCAAATTTAATAATATTTGATACTTAAATTTATTAACTTCAAAATAGTCTCTAATCCCCTCTTAAAACCAACATTTATTGGTCTATCATATCGAGCTTTTTTATTCACTCGCAACCTCGACTAACAAAAGGGAAAAGGAACGTTTGAGGAACCAAAATACGGTATCTAGGTTTTTTTTTATTGCCAACTCTTAATTATTGTGGGTAAATTTATAATTTAGATATGATCATAGAGAAATAATTATTACTTTATCAATGGAAACTATTTACATTTAATTGATGTCCTTGATAAAATAATAATAATAAAAATCCATTTAATACTCTTTAATAGTTAATAATTGATATTTTATCCATAAATGGGTTCATTTCAAAATATTTGTATCACTCCCACGCCTCTTAAGACCCATTGGATCACATGTTAGAGTGATCAATCAATTTATGAAAGGTTTTGTCTAATTTGGGAGAAAAATCTCATCTTAAAAATTGACATATAATGAAAATAAAATTTAAAAATAGAAGTCAGCTGCTTAAAATCATACAAGAGCCAACTCATGGAAAGGAAAATATACAATAGCGTTGTTTATTCAGAAAGCTCGACATGTTTCTCTTTTTTTTTTTTTTTTTTTTGGAAACTAAAATATGATCAATAGACTGATATTTCAATTTGGGTTTTCCAAAATGTTTGGGGGTGGGGGTTTGATACCAAATGAAGAAATGCAAAGTTTGAGCCGTTTTGATCAATGTTTATAGGTAGCAAAGGGCCATCGAAGTGTTCACAATTTTCACGGCGTTACCTAGCTAACACAAAAATACCCTATGTATTTTGTTATCAGCTGTAGATTCACTCTTCCCTCTTGATACGTCATGCCAGTAATGAAAATCTGGTGTATTTTTTAGCTTTTTTTTGGTAGTTTGAAGAATGAATTTTCTTTTCCTTAGCAGTTGTAATTATTATTTAATTCCTGAGTGGTGAACAACATCCTTTCCTGAATAGATTTAATTATATTCAAAACATGATTAAAAATTCCTGTGTGCTCATAAACGACGGAGCGTAACCCAGAGGATATGTTGCAAAGTTAGAATTGTGTGTCCTTTTTGGAGTCAGAGTAGAATTGGGGATCGATATCAGAGGAATTAGAGCAGATGTCCTTGTTTATATCCTTTTCTCCTTCCTCCCTTGTGTCATTCTTCAATGCATTTTTATCATCAGTAATGGCTATTTTATATAATTTATTCTTTGTGATAAATACACAAAGTAATACGTTATTCTATACGTACATATGATCCGTTTCCAAAAAGAAAGGAATACAATTTCTTATTGATCTCTCGTCGTAAATATATATATTAGTAAGAGATGGTACGCTTTATTGGAATCGGAGAATCGAGTGCTTTAACTGGAATCGATATCGACAGTGGGAAAATAATGTGTAATTTCTGAGTCTCCTATTCCATTATTATTATCTTTTACTTTTCTATGGTAAAGTAATGAAATATTTACTTCAAGATACAGGAAATGACCATGTGAATTTATGACATTCTCTTAATAACTATGATTTTATAAAATGTTTTAATAATATAATTTAGTATCAAAAAATTCTCAAAAACTGAGAAGAAATACATTAAACACAAGCTGAACGTAAAAAAACTTGTACTAAACCCATGTTGTTGGTGCAGAAATTCTTATATAAGTGTAATAAGTTACGTTAGTAAATGTAATGAAAGTTTTCTCATATCTGGGACCGCAGGGAACATTTTTAAATGTCTATGATCATTCTACGGTACCGGCTTACTCGTTAGACTCGCTAGTAGTACACTACCCTTCTTTTGTGTACTTATAAAACTCTAATCAGTCCTTGTTTTAGGTAAGTAAAAATATTATAAGATGTAAAATAATTCAAAAAATCGCTAAGAGTGTTATAAATAATATCAGAATCGAATATCTCATGCTCAAAACATTAAAAAAAAGTTCATGGCACCTGCCAACCGATATGTCAATATCTTCAGCAACTTCTCTGATAGTCAATCAACTCTTTTCAATAAAAATTTTCTTCACTGCTTCAACGTTTTCAACATGCTTGGGTGTCCAGAATGAGGGTCGTGAATTGCATCTTCCCCGCCATCTTGGGAGAGTTTATACAAGTTATAAACATTTTTTTTTTTTGCTTTGAACAGATTGGTCGTATGCCATTGTCAACATTTCAAGTATTTTGGAGCACTTAAATTCATTTTTTACACAAAATTTCATGCAAATTCTTTGATCCATCTTTTTTTAAATAGTACAAAATCACGGAACACAGAAAATACTTCTAACAATTATGCCTCTCACAAACAAACTAAATATATTATATAGCTTTAAACAATAACTATATATTCTTTTTCAAATGTACTCAGATAAAAAATCAAAAAATCTAGCATATCAAATATACGTTGCCCACGAAATTTGAATAGTCATCCGACTGTTTGTATGTAATTCATTTTAAAAATTGTAAAAATAAAATATGACAATGATAGACTGGAAGTACTTAAGAGAAAAATATCAATATACATGATTGAGTTAATTGGCTAACTACTAAATGACTTTGGGTTTTTTTCTCTTTCTTTTGTTAACAATAAAATATTTTTTATGGAGGAAAATATAAATATTACCTAAGAATAGTCAACATAGGTCCAATTGAAGAACCAGACGGCCTAGACTAGAGTTTCAATCCATTCATTTATTGAATCATTAATAATGATTAGTCACAGAGGAAAACGTGAAACGAAAAACATTATACACCGCTCAGAAAACGTGGGGATATCCTCTTCAAGGACAAAATCATTTTCTCTAATACAATTTTTTGTTAATGGTAGCCTGATGTGAAATCCTTGACCGTACAACATACACTTTTTCCTTCCTATTTATTTCCTGAGAATGTCCTCATTATTATTTCAGTGAGCCGAATATTGAATTAATTTTTTAAAAGGAGTTAAATGCTGGTTTTGTAAGTCAACAATTAATACTTGCTTCCATCCCTTTTTAATGGAGAAAGTTAAAAGTTATTCATTTTGAATAAATAAGGGATATTGAAATAGACATGTGTTACAAATAAGCATGAAACTTGTTAACGACATTTGTTACCAAGTACAGTGCTACTTTAAGATACGAGTGACTCGTCATACGAGTTTTTTTTTTTTTTTTTTTAAGTAACAGCTGAGCTCTGGATAAAAATTTGCATTGATAAAAGAGGGATTAAGAATTTTTCTTTGGGGAATCCCAAAGAAAAATCCTAGTCAAATCATTTATATACAAATCTTTGACAATTTTAATAAATCGTTTTTGACATAAGCCAAATTTGACAAAGTTTATAGAGAATTTTTAGAGTTAAAATTTTTGAATAACCTATTTCGTATATTAGACAAATTGAAATACATTTTTTTTAAAATTTTGACATTTAAAATTGTTTAGGCAAGACAAAAACTAGATGTTCTCTCTTCAGGAATGAAAAAATAACAGGAGTTTTGGAAAATAAAAAACATTTTATACAACTATATCCATAGTCAACCCTTCCCCACTCCTCCATTAAAAAAAACCCGTTATTACGACATTGAATAATGTTTGCAACCAGGTATAGTGGAATGAAGGATTTATGGAGAGCAATTTATACTAGGGTGACCGACCAACTTTCCTCTTCTTACATCCTGTGTGAGACTTCCCGGGGGCTCTTTTGTTAACTCACAGAATGTCCCATTTTCTGTTGGGCAAGTAGATAAAAACTGACTAAAAATAAAAGTAACTGGTAAAAATTAAAAAAATAATAAAAAAAGCTTAGATCAAAAAAATATCCTTTTAATCATCATTTCATCTTTAAATTTGTTAATTATTTTATTAATATAAGAAGTTAATAATTTGTATTTTGTTGTCAACTGTGGATTTTCAACGCCTTCTTCTCTTGTTATAGTGTTCTAAACGTTCATTCTTTGTAATCGAATGATTGTTCATCTCTGAACAATTCCCAACAGTTACATCTGATAAATAATAATTTAGAAGAAGAACTGATTTTAGGACTTGTTTTCTGTTTCTTTTTGACGGAAGAATAGTGACAAAAATCATCTGCATTTATCAGCTCGCCTGTTTTTTTTTTTTGTGTTCTTTTTTAGTTGACATTATTATTTGATTCCCAAGGAGTGAACTTCCTTTTCTACGACATACAAGAACAAACTATCATACGAAATCGCATGGAACATTTGTGTACCTAAGCTCATAAAAGACGTAGAGTAATCCTAAAGGTTTGTAGCAGAGTTATAATTACATGTCCTTGTTGGGCTCTGAGTAGAATTGAGGATCGACATCGGAGTAATTCTTGCCAATGTCCTTGTTTATTTCCTTCACCCTTATAATAGGTGATTGTGCCTGATATAATGAAACGTCATGGTGGATAAGGTGCTCACTTCTAAACCAATTTTCAAATTGGGTTAGGTTACCATATTGATTTTTTTAACATGCAGAAAATGCTCCCGATTATGATTACTGGTTACGAAATACCATCAAGGTGTGAAACGTCTATGAGCCGAATCTGTATCAATATTCGATTATTCCTTTTTGTTAGTTATTATTAAGATAAACATTAAATAATATATGTGTTATTATGACTTTATGTATTTTCTTAATAAATAATATTGAGGGGAAAAGATTAATTAATCAAAGATTTACAAAGTACATAACCAAATAATGATATGTAAGTAAATAATATAATGAATTGTATGCATATAATTAATTAAATCACAATGATTAAGGAGGGCCCAAGATGTCCAAGGCTGGTGATTGATTGGCCCGTCCAAAAAAGTCCTTAATAAATGGCCTGTTTATAAGTGTTTTACTGCTCCTGTTACCTGAAAATAGGACCAGGTTTACCGTAAGTGGGGCTCGAGACAAATACTAAGTCTTTGGAGGAGATTGAACCAGCTTTTTATCGAGGTGACATTTTTTTAAGCTCAAAATTTGACATTTTTGAGAGAAACTTGTACAATTTTTTTTGTGAAAAATATAATTAATTTCCTTTATTGACATTGATTAAATGCAAAGGTATTTCAAAGTTTGACAATTTATGAATCTAATTGTACAAACCACTGTCCAATTAAAACTCAATATTAAAAGTTTGAGAACATAATTTGTGCCCCCCCCCCTCTCTACCCATAGGTATGAATCATTGAGGAATCTTATGTAGCAAAGCCTCATAAATATAAGAAAATACAAAAGAAACCCCTTGGTTTTTGCTCTAAAACAATATTGCAACCACAAGGTATGATTGCACCTTTTATGAAGTAAAATAGCCAAAAAAATAGGATAGAAATATATGACTGGAAAGTTGCAGTGGGACAAGTAAAAAAATACAAAAACCAGACCAATTTTTTTTTTTATAAATGGTGTGTAAATATAAAAGTTTGACCGAGAAAGTCCCAAGGTTTTGCAACCTTGAAAATACGTTACCAATTCTTTGGTTTTTGATGCTTTTTGAATTTGACACGTAATACAAATAGCGGAAATGAGGTGGCTACAAACGTCATTACATAAACGAGATGATCCAAAGTTGTTTGAAGATTATATAACAAATATACTTTATTATATATTTTTTCACAATATGTACAATGTATTTTTTATGTTAAAGCATGAAGTCTAGCATGAAACTGACACTGGCTGTAACCATTGTACAATAAACTATTGTCAAGGAATGAATTTCTTGACTTTAATAAATATGTACATTTATATAAAAATTGTCGAACTCCTCGTTAGAAATTTTTATAAAAAAAAAGTCTACATATATTGTAACCTAAAAGGTATAAGGTAAACAACAACTTTATGATTTCACCATTTAATTTTTACCCTCTTTAAATGTCATAATTACCTGATACAATGTGAGAACCACAAATCTAAGTTTCTCAGTCTGGATTCCAGTTTTTTTTTTGCTGTCAATTGTAGCGATCCATTTTTTTAAGTCTCATCCTTAGTAATGTATAAAAAGGTAAATTTGATTTATATTTAGATTTATTGGTGCAGTCGTTTGCACACCAGCACTTCCTTTTTTTTTATGTTTTCTATGTTTGAATGTAAAAATTTTGCGTTGAAATTATCTCATATTTAGTCTTTTTGCCACTGCTGACAAGTTGTGTGTGTGACGTCAAGTGTATCCCTCATATAGCCATAGGATACACTAACATCTCTTAAATAGTTCACTTTCGTGGCTTGTCTCTGTATATATACGTCGTCTATCAATGTTACTAACAAATAGTTATTTTATTATTTTTCCGTTCACGAGGATTTTGTTAATTTTCACATTTCTATGTAAATATAATATTTGTTCAAAAAATTATTTAAGGCATTATTAAATCATGTTTTATAATTTATATGTATTAATTATATTATTGGCCTTCATTTAATGTTATGACAAGAGGAATCCTAATGAATGTTTTGCTTAATTATAGAGAGACTGAAAAAAATATATAATTTTGGTAAAGACTACGTTGGTACTACTTGAAAATTAAATCTTCATTCAAATTCCAAGCCTGTGTTAGAGGGTATAATCAAATTAATCTTCCATTCTTCACAGTATATTATATTGAGTGTTCTGACGTGACGTCAGCTTTATTGTTGTCGGCCATTTTGGCAGCCTAAAGAACCAAGTTTCATAAAAATAAAAATCCATTCTTCTTTTAAATTTCGGAAAAGGGTGAAGTATTACTATGTGTTTGGGTATCAAAATAGGCAAATAAAAGGACTTAAATCTTTCAGTCTATCCAAAGTCTATAAATTTAACTTCTAGTGGGGAACTAAAACTTGCAATAGCGTGACTTAATTACGAAAAACGTGATTTTTATGGAATCAAGAAAGGACAGTTTAAAGCCAATTGGTCATATGTTTAAATACTATATTCAGTTTTTGTTTTTTTACTCAATACATCTTCCTTCTCAAGCAATAACAGCCTCAACAGTCCGCGAATAGATTGGTAGCTCTTGACGATGAGGACTGTGTTCATAACGTACAACACTGTCATAACAGCAGTTCGGAGCGCGTCCAAATTTGGAAAAAAGGTGCGGCAGACATTCTACTACAAGACACCCTAAACTAGAAAATACAGGGGTTTAAGGTCAGGTCTCGAGGACGCAGGCCAGAAGTCATCCATATTATTCCTGCAGAAGTTTTGGTTGCTCTTCGCTGAATGGCTCCATTCCCATACTTAATGGACTTATGGATGTTGTAAGGAGTCCGAATGGAAATGCCAACTGTCGCTGCAACCTTATCGAAACTGACAAACGAGAATGTGCGGAGTAGATCGCTCACCCGTTGCATTTTTTTGCTGTTGCTTCGACATTTTTACCCTTAGAGACATGGTATTAAAACATAATTTGCTCATATTTATTTCAGCTGTTTATTTATTGGCGAGAAAAGTAGGATAATTAGAAAAAGAATTCTTATTCTTTCCATTGTAAGGTATAAATCCTTTTGTTTACTGGTCTTATTTTGACATCCAATAGTTCTTTTTTTTCATCAATATTATGGAAAAAAAGGGGTTTCATTCTTATAAAACTAGCTTTTTAAGGCTATCAAAATGGCTGACATCAACAATACAGAATGAAAACGCTTTATTTCCTACTTTGCTGTAGGTCCTTCAAAAGCTATTAATGATAGGGGTACATACACATTGAAGTATATATATTTTTTCATCATTCAAAATGGTTGTTCGGCCTCCCTTTAAGATTTTTTTTGTACTGTTTTGGCGTCATCATTCACTTTTCTATTTTAGTTTAAACATATACCCAGTAGGTAATTGTGCTATTGGATTTCCCAACTAATGGATTGCATATTTGGCTAAGTATATTTCAGTACTTACTTTTAGATAATCAGATATTATTTTTGTAAATCACAAAAATACGTAAATATTGTCATTTCCTCTCCTTTAATGATACTTTTGAACGAATATATTTTGTTCTCCTTTTTTAACAGAGCCTTTATAGTGATTATGAAAGGAATATTTATTGCAAAACCTTTGTTACATTCAATTTAACATGCAAAGAAATTCTACGTTACTTGAATGATTATTTTATATAGAGAAGACAAAATAGATGCTTCAGTGGTTTTATGCATGTCTTTATCATTTGGAAAAATACTGTGAGATATTGTACAAAATACATATTTATACAGTGGGAAGAACCTCCTTGAATATATATATATAGTTCAAATACCAGTCTAATAGTTTTATCAGTTCCAAGGCTGTGGTAAAATTATCACTTAATAAATCATTGGGACATGAAAAATATTTAATATGTGTGCACCAATCATAAAATTTAACATAGAAACAATTTTGAACAAAAAATCAAGAAATCCCAAATATATTTGTTTTTACTTCATTGAAGTATACATTAGGCTGACGTAATTGCCCCAACATTATCAGAATCAGCGGACCCAAATATTGTTAGTACAGCTAGTTAAGTAGAACACAAATATAAATTTTTATTAAATTTAATTAAAGTTTACTTCATTCACAATTCTAATTTCTAAACGTATATGGAGCAAAACTTTTTTTATTATGGGTTTTATAAAAAAAAATATGTTGAAAAGTAACATACTTCTATAATTCAAAAAAGATTATCTTGTCGTATAATTTTTTTTTTGTCACTTAACTTTCCTTCATTCTATCAAGCAATAATAATTGATCGCGCCTATTAATAAAATAAACATTATTAAACTTCAGTTCCGAAAAGAAGAAAAAAACCTATAGTTGTTCCTTTTTAGTGATTTCTTTTTGAACAATTATCATCTTCATATATAATATAAATTTATATTTATTACTAAATTAGCACATATAAATAGATCATTCTTCAATTTTTTAAATATTAACTACTTTTTTCTTGCTTTGAAAGGGGATATATATCGTTCTCAACGAACTGAAGGTCGTTCAGTAAGTTTTATCTTTTCTAACATGGCCCAAAAAGCATTTTGTTATCTTCAACCATCTTTTGGCTCCATCATTAACCACAGACGAGTTTTTTTTAAAATTTTATTTCGTTTTTACACTTAAATACCGAAGCAGTTACGTAAAATATATACATAAATAAACATTTTAGTTTAAAATTAAAGCTTTGGGGTAGGATTACATCGCAATATTACAAAAATGTATAAAATATACGTGTATAAAACTGATAAAATTAATACTATGGGAGGTAAAAAGAATTATAGCATTCAAAATAAAACAAAGATACTTTATGAAAAGGCTTTAAAACAAGCCTCAAATTTTAGATTGTCTTAAAATCCTTTTTAAAGCCTTAAAATTGTGTCCTGAAGTTGATGGAGGGTACTTAATTTCTTCTCGAGCCAAGTCCACGAATCCACAGAAATGGAACTTTAATGGAAAGAGTAACATATCTTGCTGCTGCAGCAATAAAAATTGCTCTCAGCTCCTGAGGATGTAACACATCATTATTTGTTATTCTGTTTGTTAGTAAAACAAAATCTAAAGCCTTGGTTTCAGATAACACTCTTTTGTTCCTTTTGGAAATCCCAAACAAAGCCATACCTGTTCCAATGTTAGTATTAGCATGTTCTAATATTTAACTTTACCAGTGACTTTAAAATACCCACAGCTGGACAATCCACGAAAGTATATAGAGTGCCATTAAAAAGTTTACCACAATCCTTGCTATACCATGCAAGGATTGTGGTAAACTTTTTATTCCAGCAGAGATTTGGAATTAATCAGTAAACTTTCTAATTAACCTTTATTCCTCTCAGATAATTTAATATCCTCTTTCTCCAGTTTTCCGGGACCTAACAGCTTGATATGATCATCACAATTTTTTTGCCGTACATCTGATGAATTAGGAATTATCATTTTAAGATGCCAAGGGCAAGGTATAATGTGGGCATTTGCTGCTCTCGTGGGAGGAAACTTAAATCTTCCGTCCCCTAATGGTACAAGATTGTCAATATCATGAATGGTAAGAATTCCATTATTGATTGCATATTCCTGCATAGATGCATGACCTTTGAGGTTAGTGAAACAGAAACTTTTACTTAATTTTGCCAGATTATATCTATTAATGAATCTCCCTGATATACAGGCTTACATTTCCAGATGATTCTTTGTCCAGTAGGCCAATCCTGATAAATTGCACCGAGGTTTGTATTCGTGAGATCTTTTTCCATCGTTATTCGGGAATATATATTCGTTGTTGTAATTGTGTTATTATCTTCATGTAAATTTTAGGGGTTATTTTTGATAGAAGATACATTTCTCCACCTACTTGTGCTCTGGGTCTTTCAATAGCTTCAAAATAACTTTTATGAAACAATCTTGGTAACCATTTTTTTTCTTCTAATATGGCATTTTTAGCAATCCTGGGAGATGCACTAATTGCATAAAGTATCGAAGGTATTACCTAAATGTTATGAAGGTGAATCATCTTCTAAAGATTAAATCCTCTTCACTTACTAAACCTTGGATTAATCTGGGAACAAACACAATCCAAATCACAGATATGAATTCCATCCCTATCCTACCCTAAGCCCAGAATATTAATACTTGTTTTTACCCTCACATCGTTTGGATATAGATCCAAGATATTAAAGGAGTCTGATAATTTTACTCCAAATTCACTATGTTTTTTTTATGACCCGCGCCAGCCTTTCAATGGCGACTATAAATAGCATACGGGTATCCTTGTCTCCAGCTCCTTTTCAATAAAATTTGACCACTCGTCACCCCATCAATCGAAATTGATGATGTACCGTGGAACAACAGCGCACGTACCGAATTAAAAAAAATTTGTAGGGAGAATCCTTTTCACAGCATGAAGAATGCAATTATTAGAAATAGAGTCAAAAGCTTTTTTGAAGTTGATCTCTATATAGCGCCAAGCTTGTTCCTTGATTTAACAGAATCAATCACAGCTTGAATATTTCGCGAAATATCTGAAATTCTTCTGTGCTTTAAACACCCTTTCTATGCCATTCCATTTCTTTATTCAAGATAGGCTTCATTTGTTCTGCTGAAATGCCAGATCAAATTCTATAAGCTTCATTAATAACTGTTATTGTTCACCAGTTCTTAGAATAAATTCCTTTACCTTTTTTTAGGAATGATGACTATTCATCCATTCGTTAAAGATTTTAGCAGTTTACCAAGCTTTCTCATAGCTTTACCCACGTGCAAGAGATAAGGTGCACCTTCCACGGAGCAATGAGTAAAAATAGGCTCCAAGAATACCATCTGGACCAATTGCTTTTTTGCATTTTAGTTTTTTGGTAATATAGTAAGATATTCGTTCCTAGGAGAAAACCTGATGATCTGAAGAAGCCTTGGATGATTGTTTCCCTGGAAAATTCTTCAGTGTCTACAATTTCTTGAAATTTTCTATGGAAATGATTCATGATATCAACTGTACTTATTAGAATTTTACCCGTCATAGATTATCTTCTTAAAAGTATAGGTCTGATAATTAACCTTCATTGAAAGCAAATCTATTCCTTTATTTTGATCATTTTCCACAATAACCCCCTCTCCCATATCAGCCTTAGCAACTTCTGAGATTCTGAAGGAGTGAATGGTTTCAGTAGTGTAAGTCCACGTAAACAATGAACCTTCTTGAAGAATTTGATCAATTTTTTTTTGATGTATTTAGAACCTTTACTTGATTTAAGTGACTTATATTGGGCCCAATATGCCCCCTTTCAAATAAAAACTGTCAAT
The DNA here is from genome assembly GCF_016086655.4 of Lepeophtheirus salmonis. Classification (NCBI taxonomy): domain Eukaryota; kingdom Metazoa; phylum Arthropoda; class Copepoda; order Siphonostomatoida; family Caligidae; genus Lepeophtheirus; species Lepeophtheirus salmonis. Next base: position 612,882 of record NC_052137.2, read on the forward strand.
TTCTCATTCTTTTATTGTGACGATAAATTTTAGTTACATACTAGCACCGCTTCCAAAGGTTAATAAGAATTTTTTTTTTTAAAATTAGATAATTCCATAAAAAATACAAATATAATCCACACTCAATTTTGAGAATAATCCTTTTAGCTTGCGTTTGTGTTGATGGCCTCATGTGTGTTATAGCATCATCAATATGATTATGAATACAAATGATTAATGTTGGTTTTAAGTATGACATTGAAAAAAATGCAGGAAAATGAGTTAAACATAATCTCAAGTCCAATAATGTAGCGAGTATTACTTTATAGTCCGAGTCAAGGCTCGAGTCTTTGATTGTGGGATCAATTTAAGTCTCGAGTCTTCGAAAAGTCACAAGTTCTTGCAAACAGGAAAAGAAAAATGGGCATACAATCAGTCAGTGGTTACCCAATTCTTCCAACTGTGCGACTATTTTTCAATAATTCATTAATAGTAGAAAACTGTTCACAGCTTAACAAAGACTAATTCGAACCATAACACTCAACTTTCAGAATACTAATAAGTAAGGTTGGACGCGCTTGGTAAAATAAATTACTCTTTTGTGATTATAAAAGGTAAAGGGTTGTTCTTTCTTATTTTTTAGTCATTATTTATTCACAATTCTTCTGAGATCATCTCCCTCTAATAGAAACTATAGCTTGCCGCTTAACTTAGTGTAATTTTGAAAATAATTGATTATATTGGTCAAATACCTTGAAACAGTTCCCCCTCCACCTGGGCTGCAATTAATTGGATCTGCATCTATCCATTTTCCATAGTAGTTCATATTTTACCATTTGGATATCCTAGCCACACGGCCTTGGATCCTCTCTTCACATTTTGTTCAAGGGATCTTGTCTCTGGGTGCCTCACTCGGTAGATCTCATCTTCTTTAATGGAAGGACCGTTCATTGTGCAGATGCCCTTCCCATCAAGGTCTGTGATAGTGACTTCTGACCTCTTGAATCATTGCCTCTATTTTCAAAAATACAAAAATTGATCCAAATCTTCTACGGAATAATCGTATACTGCTATAAGAACTTAAGAGTTCTATAAAAAGACTGAATAATCCACTGAAAGCCCAAGTAAGCAACAAAAAGAATTCACATCCTCCATCTAGTGATCCTTCATTGAAATTCTGAATTTATTTTCTTTTTAAGTCAACTCTGCTTCGTCTCTTACTCTAAGAAAAATATTTCATTGATAAGAGTCCTTCAGTTTCCTTTATGTGTATAATGCAAAAATAACTTATCTCAATTACAATTATAAGGTGGAGCTTGTGATGTATAATCTATATGGATAATTATATAACCTGGACTCTTGATTTCTTTATTATTTGTGTGCCTCTTTTGTCGTTGGAAAATGAGTGGAAGATAATTCTAGACTCTTAAAGATAATGTGCCTCTCTTTTATCGATAGTTTTGTCTACAATGCCAATGCCAATGCATATTCTATTCTGCTAATAATTATATTTATTTCTGTATAAAAATGTCTCATTTCAATTTGTATATGTAAAATACCACTAATAATTTGTTGAATCTATTTATTTTATTTCATATTAATAACTTCTATAATACCTTAATAAATTATCTTAATAATGTTTAGTATTTCAATGTAACGATAAAGACGTCATACCTCGTAATAATTAATATTTCTATATAATATCGTGCTTCGTACCAATTCAAATGAAGTAAATACTAATTGTATTTGAAATATTGAAATTATCTAATGACTGTGAATGGATCTCTTCAATGTTAGAATCTCCTTCACAAGGAAGGAGTCGAATCTGCTCTCTTTAGATGGATGATCAAGTTAGAGATACCTTTCTTCGATTCACTCTATCTGGCTTTGGTCCACTTTCTGGAAAACATATCAGAAGAGTTTCCGTATTTTCATTTAATCAAAAATTCAGGCCTTGATTTCGCAGTTGTACCTGGATTTACGAATAACGAATAACAACTGCCTGAATGGTCTCATTGGGGGCCTTAGGTTCAAATGGTGTGCAAGGTGTAGCATCCCTTTCTTGGGTAAAATATTTGAACTTGCTCCAAGGATTCGAATATGTAGATGAGATTTATTTAAGATAATTATAAGTATTTTTAATATATTTGAGGTATGATAGGATTTTATTTCTTTTCATAATCACTATATTTATTTATGCATGAAAATGTCTCATTATATTTTGTATGTATATAATTTACATTTGTTGCTAATAATTTGTAGAATAGATTTTTAATATTTAACATTAATAACTTCAATTTCCTATCATTTGTTTAATTTTTCCTGTATTAAAATTTCTAATTAATATTTTTTGTAATAGTTAATCGTTTTTTTAGTTGTTTTTTTTAAATATTTAAACAGACTTTTTTAACAAATATACGTTATAATTTTTTAACTTATCAATTTACTAGTAATTTACAAGTACTGCTTGAGTGTTAAGAATTATTTTTTGATTACCTATTATATCAGCTAACATTTTAGCGACTTGAAGGGAAGAAATTTAAGAGATCTCAATGTTAATAGATCTATAATATGAAAATATGAAAAGTTTTATAATAAATATTTTATTATAAAAAATATGAAAGTTTTTTATGAGTTTGACAAAGTAAATCAAGTATTCCTGAATTTGAAAATTTCGACTACTTTTTATATTAACACTTCTAGTGGGACTTGAAATATATAGAAGATTCTAACTTACATTGCAGAATCACGTGATATTCTATTCTCCAAAACATTAACTTTAATCAAATGTATCTCTCCCGGGGTTTCCTCGCACTCGCTCGATGCCCAGCCCTACTATTAAGGGTATACATAGTAGAAAAATCAAAATCGATACGTGACAAAAAAAGATTACATATTTTTTTAAGCTAATCGGATAACACCGTGTAGCTAAATGATTTTTTTTAAAGCTGTACACACTCATTTCTAGAGTTGTAAAGTCGAAACATATACTCACGTGTGTTATAAATACGAGTCCCATTATTCAAATGGCATATTATATTAATAAATATTTTATTCTTTTTATTTATTAAAGCATGTAATTAATTAACAATTTGATAGGTTTCTTTTATAAAAATATAAAAATGAATTCATTAACGAATGAAGTAGAGATAAATTGACTACATATTATAACAATTTTTAATATAAAAATTCAACTTTAAAATAAAGTGATTGGTATATGAGCGATATATATATGTATCTAATATATCCTTTTGATAATTTTGTAAAAAAAAAAAAAATTATAATATTATGTATTAATAATCGATTCAAATGATAAGGAGTTAAGATTTTCGGAGTCATTTTTTTTTTTAAATCGTAAAGGATATTATTTATGTATGGTAATAATTATTGTAGATATATACCCAATGATTTATTTGGTTTTAGGTAATTTTGCCACGAATATTTTCACTTATGGTAATTTTGCTTCTCGGGGATTTTGCCGCATGACATATTCCTCCCTTTTTATGTTTTTATATTATAGGTTCGAATTTTACCTTTAGCCTTTACATTTGAAACATTCATTTATTATTATCGATGGAGTTACGAACATATCTCAACTAAAATCATGACTATGAGTAAGGTGACACTAGTCCTTTCAAAATAGACTCCTGATCCCGGATCCGTGACTCCTCATAAACACTATTCCTCTTTTTTTTCCCCTGGACTTATTCCATTTTTTTTTCTTCGTACCCATTGCTCAAATTAGTTTTGGGTCGGTCTAAAAAAAACTAAAAAGACTCCAGTCCTATCTGTCCGATCCGGATTAATTTTGTCAGTCCAAAAGACAGGTCCTTAACGGCCTTTTGTTGAAACTACGACAGCAAATATTTAAGGATAAGATTTTTTCATTGTCAGTATCGTTCAATTTTTTCTACGAATATTATTCATTCTGTTATTATATGCAATTTTAAATCTTTTATTATAAAATACAAAGGGGGAACGGGGGGTCAGGTTGAACATTTGAAAAAATCAGTGGAAAAATAGCTCATAACTACTTGACAGATGTCCAACTAGTTATTGAAAATTTTCTTAAGCATAGAAAATACTGTCATATGGTTCACACAGATCAATTAATTGATGTGTTACATATTATCATAGTTTAATATATTTGCTTATTTCCATAGCTAGAGATATCTCGTCACTGAAAAGATACATATGATTAATTCTGTTAGTTACGAACTACGACATTTCAGATATTGAATTTTTAATATAACATCTTTTAAAGGGACGAAGTACCTCATGTTTAAAGTTGAAAGTGTGAAGCTAGAACGTACTATTATACCCAAGTATTATCAGTTCTACCTATTATTCCTTCTTTTCTTCGTTTTCATTTTCTTCAGCCCTTGCTAGAAGTGAATAAAATGAAGATAGCTATAACCATAGGGCTGAAGGACCGACGAATCAGTCCTTAGAACTAATAAATTGTAAAAACACGGACCAATCTAGCACATTTTTTTATTAAAAAAATTGACTTTCCCCTCGAGTTTTTAGATTTAGAAGACATTATTTGACAAATGAGTACTTCAAAAAATTATAAAATTGACTTTGCAATATAAAAGCAGGCTGGAATTATTTTTGTAAAAATCGATGAATAGGCTAAAATGGAAGATGAAGTTATTTTCTTTAAAATATATTAGAGACCTTTTTTGTTCGAGGAGTGGAAGATTTCCTTTCTATGAACAATTTCATTAGTAAATACCTACAGATTTTCTAAAAAATCAACTTATCTAATGTTAAAAAGACCGGACCAATTATAAAAAAAGACGGAAAGGGGTGAATAATAAAAGACTGATTAGGAATGCAGTCCTCGAACCAATCTAATAAGATGGCTGAGATACAACGGTAAAAACTAACAGTAAAGTTCGAACCCATAATATAAAAACATGAAAAAACGGCAAAAAATGTCATGCGGCAAAATCTGCATGAGGTGAAATTATTAGAGACGAAAATGTATAAATCAAAATTACCGGTCATGTATATTTATTTAATATATAAAAGTTTTTTTTTTTAATAGTTAGAGCACCTTGATTTCAATTATCATAATAATAGTATCATAATTCACGAAATGAATTTATTTAAATGTTTTTTCGTCTAACCATGGTCGGAAAATTGGCAGTGTCGTTGGATATTCTTGTTTTCCTTTTTTACGAAGGGTTCCATCGTCATTCCGTAGAGGATATGTAGCTAACATAATGGGGAGTTGAAGCTTTATTGCTTTGTCTAGACTATTAGGTACAACAACAAACTGGAAATAAAAATATAATAATAGTTAGAAACGAAAGAGTGAGAAATTACAAAATGGTGATTCTTAAAATTGTTATTACAACAAAGGCATATTATTTAACCCTCTGTTAGTGAGCATCTTTTTTATTACTCATTTAAAAAAAAGGATAAAAGAGAAACCCCCAAAATAAAATGTATTGAAGTATGTGTCAAATAGTTGAACGATTATTTTAATGACGGATTTTAAATTTGTATCATTCCTCTGTCTTTTCTCTTCATTTTTCATTCGTAAATATCGATTAAAATACAAAAAATACTTGTATCACGTCCTAACCTTTATTATATCACGTAACCTTTCTTCCGAAAAGAAACAGAAAAGGCCTGAAATCATATGGTAGTTAGCCAAATAAATCAATAATACCAACTGCTATATATCTCTTATGAACCCCCAGACTACCACCGTCATATTATTTCTTCACCAATTTTTAAAATGAAGTTCATATATATATTTTAATATAAAACCATCTTTTGATTTTTAATATTAGTGGCTCTTTACAACTTGTTTATTTGAAAATCTGACTAGTAACAAATCTCATGGGGAAAAATGCAGAATACCCCTGACATAAGCTACCTCCTCCCCCCTCTAAAAAAATACATATATACATTTATAAGTCGTTTTTGGGGTTATTATACATGGAATCCAAATTGGTCGGACAGATGAGTCTGAACTTTTGCAAGTAGACGTATAAAATAACCAAACGTGTTCCTATTATATTTTTTGGGCCTCTGAGGTCAGTAAAAGCCTCTTTTTATTTTTGAAAAAAATAAGACATCATTTTCCTTCTCTATGTTTCTTCCCTTCTTCTTCGGTATCTTTCTTCATCCCTCACGTCGTTATCTTTATTGTATCACGCAACCTTTCCCAAAAAAAGAAACCAAAAAAAGGCCCAAAATCATATGGTAGTTAGCCAAATGCTATATATCTCTTATTACTCCCAGACTATCTCTGTCATATTGCTTCTTCACCAATTTTAAAATGAATTACATATTATTAAAATCTACATAGTATTTTATTCGATACTGTATTAGAATATTGCTTAGAAATATTTGATTGAAAGAGTAGTTATTATATTTTTCTATGAAGAAATAGCCAAGATTTATTCATATAAATAATAAAATGGCCAATATATATATAATATAAACGACAAAGGATCAACAAGAAATTGTATTCCTGTTCTTTTGGAAACGGAGCATAAAAATATAACTAATTATTAATTTGTTTTTATTTGAAAAATAATAAATTATGAAATAGCCATGACGTATCAAAGGAGAGGAGGGAATTCACAGCGGACAACAAAATACATAGGATATTTTGTGTTAGCGAGGTAATGTCATGGTATAAATAAACATTATCAACATGAAGTTGGGGTTTTAAGAAGTAATTATTTGTTATTTACGTTACATATTTTTGTAAATAGTTATATGGTGTTATCACAAATGGAATTCAAGACGGTCAAACAGATCAGTATGAAATTTAGCAAGTAGACGTATAAAATAATCAAGTAGGTTCCTATGATATTTATTCAGCTACTGACGTCATTAAAAGGCTGTTTTTGACCAAAATGAAAACTTAATTTAAATTTTAATCAATTGGAAATTTATTCTTCGATTGTCTTCAACCTTGATTATGTGACACAAGATTCCTAATTTAAAGTTTCGACTCAATTTAAAACAAAACAAGCGATAACAAGTAAAGTTTTGAAGCTTCTCTCACACGACATGTCTTCCATGGACATATCCAAGGAGCTCAGGTGCAGCTTCACTGAGACATGTCCTGAGAACAAAAATTACAGCCAGAACCATGGTCTTGGGCGTTGGCCAGCAGATGGCCCTCCCATTTGTGTGGAAAAAAGGAGTGGCTCAATGCTAATGCTTACATTCAACTTCTGGATAAGAAATTCTTATTCTTTTTTTTCTCCTTTGGGTAGCTTTAGAAAAAAACTTTATTGATATTTTTTATTGGTTAGAATAATATCTATCATAATTAAAAATGCAAAATAATGATTTATACTGTATTTTAATCTTCATTGAGTACATAAAGAATTTTTGTCTTCTTTCAAATTTTGAACAAGATATGTTGGCTAAAGATGACGTTCTAAGTCAATGAAATTTTGCACAAAGGTAATTTTCATAACATATTTCAGCTTTTCCAAACGAGCCGTAATCAAAATTCGAATTAAGTTGAAGAACAAAATGCCTCATTCTACATCCCTATCTCTGTTTCTTTTCTTCTACCTTCATTCTTTGTTTCTATTACCCGCTATTCAGCCCCCAAGCAGGGCACCCTCTGCTAGTTTCAATACAAAATTCTACAAAATATTCATTAATTTAAGTAAATTTTGAAAATCAAATTTGTACTCATAAGGTTGCGTGTGATATATTTAAAATAATAGTTATAATATTATAATTTTGTAACTTGTGTTGCACACGTCAGTCCTCGAACTTTTAAGAAAAACATTTAATTAAAGTAAGTCAACTTGAAGTAAATGTTGCGAAATATACGAATCCTCTGTCTTGATATTTAAGCTGTATCAAATATGACTTATGCAAACACATTTATCTTCATATGACATTATTGTAGTTCGATGTCCACAATTTTGAGACACACATGAAGTGATCAACAATTAATATATTAACCAATCATCACTGATTTTCTTTCAAAACTGATACAGACCGATTTATTTTTCCATACGATATATTATAGAGGGTTTTCACTAACGTCATAAATTGCATCATAATTAAAGTGACAAAATGGTCACCTCTTGATGAAACTCCATCAAATGTCGTTAAGAATAAAACAGACTTAACCAATTTTATGAACACTACTTTATTCCATTGATAAATAGTGATATTTGAATTAAATCAAAGTAATATGTATACTGTAAGGTTCAAGTCCTTTTATTATATTGGTTGGATCCATTTTGACATCCGAAAACACAGCAATAGTCCACCATTTTCATTAATATTAATGAAAATCTGGCGTTGTTTTGTTATAAAACTTAGTTGTTTAGACTTCCAAAATACCCAACATCAACAATGTTGACGTAACATGAAAATACTTTATATGCCATAGTTCTTATATAATTATGTGTCACTTCTACTATTACCTTTACTGTTGATAAAGATACACCTTAATGAATTCTAACTTATTCCTTAGCCAAAGGAATGATCAAGGATTTCCGGACGTGCCTTTTGAATAAGCATTTATAACAAGTTAGAAAAGTGATGTAATAGTGGAAATACAATTTGAGGCCTCAAACGCCATATTAAGGATATCGAATGAGACAGGGAAATTTTTCATGTCATTATAATTGATTTTTTTTGTGCTAATTAAGGTATCAAGTGGCATCTCAAGCAATATGCCACTTCATTTGTTGTTTTTCTTGCACATTGTTTTGATTTGACTAAAATCGGACATAAAATGAGTGAAATGAATAAAAAAAGTAAAAGGGTTACGGATTTTCCTGACGCGGATGTTGAAACAAAAATAATTTTAGACATTGTCGGCGTGACCGTGAGGACAGTCTGGAACGTCAGGGTGGCCAAAGGGAATGGAAAAGGAGTCAAAAGGAAGGCAGGAAGTGGAGGAAATTGTTTGAAGCCAGATGAAAAATTTCTCAAATCTCTGAAGGCCAAGATCAAGGAAGATCCAATAACATCAATACGCTGACGAGTTCAACGTGGACGAGATCACTATCAGGAGGGCAGTTCACGTTAACCTCACCCTTAAGAGCTTTGTCAGGACTCCAAGATATCTCCTCACCGACAGGATGAAGACCTAAAGGCTTGAGAGATGCAAAAAAAGTCCTTAATTAATTGAAGTGTCATCCGACGACTGTATGGATCTTCTCAGACAAGAGGATCTTCACAGTCGACCAGGTTTTGAACAGCAAAAACGACAAATTTATAGCAGCATGACCTGAGGAAGTCCAGGGTATATTCAGGACAAAACATCTTGCCCAAAATATGTCGTTGGGAGGCATGGCCTCTGATGGGAAGAAAATGGATCCCTTCTTCTTCAAGTCCAATGAGAAAATCGGGGCTAAGGCCTAGTAAAAGGTCCTGATGTGGAAAATCTTCCCCTGGCTGAAGGGTAACTATCCTAAAAACAACTATGTGTGGACCCAAGACAGTGCCCTCAGCCATACGACCTTGAAGACGCATAACTTCTGCAAGGATCACTTTGCTGACTTCTGGGACAGTACCTTCTGGCCCTCTTCCAGTCCGGATCTCAATCCCCTCGACTTCAGTGTGTGGAACGTCTTAGAGAGCAAGGATAGGAAGGCTTCACACAAAAATATGCAGGAGCTCAAGGCCAGCATCAAGAAGAAATGGGCCAATATGTCCGCCGATTTTATTGTGGCTACCTGTGGCAAGTTCCAACCTCGTGTGGAGGCTGTGATAGAGGCTGGAAGTGGCCATATTATTAAAATAATTCTTGCCAGGAGTGATTGAAAAAAGTTTTTTAATAACATTTTTCATTTTACTTTTCTAATAAAAAGTTATACGGGTTTTGGTTTTGCTTCTTGATCACGGAAAATTTCCCTGTTGCACTCGGTATTGCTATATCAACAAAGCATAATAATTTTGATATAATAAAAGAATACATAGAGTTATAAAATATTACATATCACGATTTCTTATTCCTTTAAGGGAAAATTTAATAATCGTTATGCAAGATCCAAAGCACGTCATGTTAGATTTAATGTTTGTCATGATAAATAAGAATATATCAAGATTTACTCGCATAGGTAATATCTACCTATGTAGGCACGTCCCTATAAACTATCAATAAAGTTACTAGGGGATGCATTTTTTTCTCATTATTATTAAAGGAATGTAATTTATTAGTTTCAATCATATTCTGAAAGAAGGAAATTGCTTCTTTTGCCACATTCATCCTATTTTTGGTTATTTATAGAAGATAATAAATTAAAGATTCTTCATTTTTCTTAAAAAGGGAAAATGTTTTTTCATTACCAAAATGGCATTCTTAGTAATAATGTGAATCTAGGCTCTGTTATTCATAGAAATATGAATAAGTACAGTAAATATCAAAGCTATACATTATTATAACACAGAAAGACCCTTTTAGAGGGAAATGTTAACATCCCCACAACTGATTAAATACTAAACAATAAAGAAGAAAGAACACAATCAACTGTTATTTTCTTTTGTAATAAGTACACTTAGTTTTTTCCTTTTCTTTTTTTTTGGGGGGGGGTTTGCCCGCACGTGATGCTTTTTTTATTCTATCTCAAAATTGGAGGCAACAACTGTGGAGAGCTGAGATTCAACTGTTACAACCTTTCAATAATAAGAAGATAATAACTAGAGGAGACTGTGAGTTTGTCTCTTGTGGATAATTCGGGAAAGGGGGATAGTGACTCGGAGTCGATCAGTGGACTGAGAAATGAACCCGAGAAGCAAGAAAAAGTAGTAAAGTCTTACATAATGAGATGTGACCCCCTCATAAATAATCCATTAGAGACAACTCACAACTTCCTCCACATGATGAGTAGTTCTTTTGCCATGTTGGTCATTGTCTCCTTGATGGAGGCGATCAGTAAGTAATTAATGGTATGAGATGTTCTATTTGTTTTAGATTCAGATTAAGATCCAGACTACTGGGGGGGCCTTCAGCTACTCCGATCTTTTACTTTATCACTGGCCTTCTATCTATTTTTTATGATCCTCATAAGTGCTAATATTCCGAATATCTCAAAAAGTCGAGATCCCTCGAGATATAAACCTTCGATACAGCTCATAAATCAGGAGGAGGGGAAGTAGGTCCATAGATTGAGAAGGAAGAAATTGGTACACGAGTCAATTTCGGTCTGCAGTCTGAGATCGCAGTCTGAACCAAAAGATTGGTCCAAGTCCGTCCAGAAAAAATCACTTAAGAACGAACCGAAAAGAACTAGTGTTTATCAAACTTCAATGTAAATTCTTAATTTATCATATATCTCCTGTATCCAAAGTGTCTGAGTTATTGGCGAATTCTCCAATTAACCCTTTCGATAACGATAGAGCCTGAGAGTATCACTAAGTGTATCCTCATATTATTCCTTAACGTGATAGCTATTACTAATGAAATCCAGTTCAGATTTATCCAAGACTCTTTATTCTTCTGCCAAAAAGTAGACTAATGACCGTACATTTAATTGTTTTAATTTTTTTCAATCATTTAGCTTTGATATATTTCTCTTTTTAATTTTTGGTGTAATAAACTGGATATTAACTCTCAGTATTTTTGTAGTATATAGCTAAATAGCCAATGTAAAGCTTGATTTATTTATTTGATATAATATAGGAGAATAAGTTTCCTTAATAGCCCTGCCGGGTCTCTCTTGTCTACCTAAAAATTTAGTATTCTTATTATTTTTTGCAAAAATGAAAATAAATAACCAATCACAAATTGTTTTTTCAGTGCCTTCTACCAAAAAGGTGAATCATCAAATTTTGATAGAATAGGTAGCAAGTGGACCAAAAATATTGTCCTGTGGGATTTTGTGTCCAACTCTGACGTATAAATGTTGGGACAGATACATCCTTAAGGCGGATACCACATCTATCGTGAGTATATATACGCGACATTTTTGACAGTTGATATTATTGTACATAATGACCGTTAGGTAGTAGTAAATTAATGTAGCATTTTTCCAAAATATTGGGTCGGTAGTTAAGAAGACGTGAGGGACTGACAACAATGGAATCCAACTACTTTAGCCCGTAAACCAGTGGAAAAGAATAACCGCAGTTATGATGATTCACGCCAGTTTTAAAGACTGTGACATCATGAAAGGTGTCTGTATGGTGAGAAACATAGTGAAGACCATCAGGGCCCATTGTCATTTTTTTAGCCCACAAGCCCAAGATTTGGCTCTCCAAGAACTTCGAGGACTACACCAGCCCTCTGGCTCCTCACAGCCTCGACTGCAATCCCTGTGGCTTCTACCTGTGGAGCGCAGTTGAACGGACCATCAACCGAACCTCGTGCAACACAGTGGCCGAGTTAAAGCAGCGGATCATTGTGATTTTCAACAAGTTGCCAAGGGACCAGGTTGAGCGTGCCTGCAACAGGTACAGGCTGGAGAAGGTCATCGCAACTGAGGGTCCCTACTTGGAGTAGAATTCGAAGCCTGAAACCCCTCCTTTCAAATAGTTTTTGAATTTTGGATTTAATAAATTATTAAAGATTTTAAGCATTGTTTTATAAATTTTTTTAAATATGTCAAAAAAATTGCGTCGACCCTGTATATATATACAGGAACGTCTGTAAGAGGTGGGCTTGAGGGGCTTCAGTCCCACTCCCAAATTAAGAAATTTATGCTTTTTAATAGAAAGTTTAATTTTCTATGAATAGCTATGGATTTTTGAAGTTTTTCTCCAAAAAAAATAATGTTACAAACTTAATTTTTTTTAAATTTTCTTTCAAAAATGTAATGTTATAAATTTTCTTCCAAAAATTTAATTTTTTTACTTTTCTTACAAAAAAATATAATTTCTTATAAATAGTTTTTCAAAAAATTTAATTTTTGATTTTTTTTTTTCAAAAATTTCTTATGTTGTGAATAAATATGAATTTTTTAATTTTTTTTTTTCTTAAAAATTTAGTTTTTGGTGAGTAGCTTTAGATTTTTGAATAAAAATTTGAATATTTGAAATTTTCTTCGAAAAATTTAATTTTTAATTTTTGTTTGTTTAAATGCAAAAATCAAAGCTCTTACCCCCGTCTCACCCAAATATAATCATGTGTACGCCCCTAATATACCTATATATACATTTAGACGTTTACACACACGATATATGTAGAACCCACCTTGAGAAACAACTTATAAGAGATACTTACAAACACATCATATTGAATCCTAATTAAATGGCAGCCTCGAAGATTTGTCGGGGGTAACGGAGGAACAAAAAGTTTTTCGTTATTCCATTCATCGTTTTGATGAGGTTGTATTTTTCCCCGTGTAACAGAGGACAATTCCCGTGTCTCTGTTTCCATACGTTTACTCTTCGTCATATATTGAATCGTCTTTCAAAAAAAAAAAAAAAAATGAAGGAGATAAAAAGAATATGCATACAAATATATTGTAAGAATTGATTAATATATAATTATTATACAAATGTATGAAAAAAGTTATAATGAATGTTCTTGAAATATGTAAAGGACCACAAAAATATTGTCATGGAATTTTTTGTATATATATTTTTTTCATCCACTAAATAATAAATATAATTAATTACATGATGTAATAATTGAAACATTATTCATTAAAATGCCTTAATCCCTTTCTAAATCATTATTTATCTATTCAGTATAATACATATTAGTGTTGGATTTGAAAATCCTTGAACGGTCCGAGACCATTGTGAGACATAGTCACGCTTTATAAAAGGAGCTAATTCTAATTCCACCAATCAACGTTCAGAACATTGATTACGGGAAAGAAGTACAAAACATCGACAGATGACAATAAGATACATATTATTTTTGATGTTTGTGAGATAACGACGTGTAGTGGACGAAACAAATTCGGTCCTTTAAATATGTTCGGATCAGTGTCAAGGACAAATTTGCACACATGCAACCTGGATGGATCTTACAAAATAACGGTATGTATAGGGCTCATTTAAAATTAGGTCTAGAAGCACACCGAAAGACGTCTAACCTTTTTATATGTCAAAAAAGAACTAATCAGTTCTATATCAAAATGATAAATATCAACCTACACTGACGTCATATGAAGTTAAATGTGTTGTATAGTTCATATTTGTACAACTCAAATCAGGAATGGGGATAAAATAATTTTTAATTTACGTTCTGAGCTTTGACAGAAAAATATTGGTCCAAATCCCTTTAGAAAAATTCAATAAATACCGAACTGAAAAAAAAATGGTCTGGATCGTTCTCATTTAAAATTTAATAGATACATTTTTGATGACGTCAGTTATATTTCTAAATGGTGAACATCGCCCTACAATATGAAATCATATCTATCGTATAAATTATATTTGTACAACTCATAAATCAGGCGAATAAGTGAGAAAATCGGTTCATGAATTAAGACTGAAAAAAAAAAAAAAATCAGTCTACTATTTGAAAACGATTAAATTTAAATTTACGCTCTGAGATAGTGGTTTGAACCAAAATATCGAGGATATAAATCCGTATAGAAAAAAATAACAAAAGCACAACCAAAAAATTATGATTCGATTTTGTACCAAGTCTCAACACTAATATATATAAATACGTATTTTAAGGGGGAAAACGGTCACAAGAATGATGAAACTAAATATCCGTGACTTACCATGTCTAATCCTTCTTTTTATAAAGATCCTTGAGAATCCTTTTTATAACAGAACTTTCAACATTCTTAAATACTATTAGTATTAAATTCATATTAAATAAAATTACCTCAGTTAAAGATGCTCGCGTGGATTTAATACTGACTGAACTATCATTCTCAATCTTAGCCCATATTGAAATAGCTTCTCCAGGAACATATCCACCTCTATCTAATCGAACTCGGCACGTAACGGGACCTGAACTACAGCATTTGACACCAATATTATGAATGATTTCACAATGAAAGGGTTGCTAAAATAACAAAGGAATACACAAATTAGGTTATCAAATTATAATCAAATAGGTTTTATAAATAAAATATATATGTTTAATATGCCAAATAGCTATAATTGAGAAGTACAAAACTCCCTCGTCCTACGCTTTAAATATGATAATCCCTCTTTTTTGGGGAAGTAAAGTCTTTCTTATTCAAATATAGGAATGGATCCTGTACAAGTTAGGATTTTGTACAAGTTGCAACCAAAAAATGAATAATTATTATTTAAGTATATTTTTTTCAAAAAATCCAAAACCACAGTAAAATGTTCTCATTGAAACTCTATTGGATTGTTGATGTAACAAATAAGTAACTTTTGATTCTACTCCTGAAAATTAATAATTGATATATATGTATTATGTAGTAAATTATTGATTGGATTTTTCACATTTCATTATCTTTTCAGTCATATTTATCGTTTAAAACGTTATTGAGTTTTGCACTGATGCTAGTGTTGTACATCTGCAAACAAGTCGTGCCAGATGTTAAGCAGACCCAATACTCTTCTTAAATCGAACGATATAATGTGCAATGGGACATGGCATATATATATATATAAAGATTGTTCAAAGAGCTTTTGTCGAATTATTTCCTTTTTACTGTTGCAGAGGGAACCTTTTAATATAGGGAATATTTTAATTTGAAATCTTATAGTATTATAAAAATAAAAAAAATATCAGAAATTCACCTACAACAAAAAACACATCCGCACATGAAATCATTTGATAATAGCACCTTTAAATAAAACTTTGATCCTCTATGTATTCTCTTTGGGGATGAGTAGAGTTTTAAATTATAAGCATTTTTTAGCATGCGAGTTATTTTGTAGTTGTCAATCTGAACAGTGTTTTATTTTTCCCTAATTTGTTATAATTAAGACTTACATTTTGTAATAAAAAAACTATGTTTAGTAAGTAGAAAAAGAAAAAATCGTTTTTCCTTGTACTTTTTTATATTCATTATTTGATAGAGCATCAGGGAGCTAACGGCTTCCTTTCAGGCAAGCATTCTTGCCTATTTTTGGTGTAAATTGTTTTAAAATGTATAATAAAATAAAAATATATGAGTTTAAATATTTTTATAATGTTTTAAATGGGAGTAATTCATTTTCTCCCCCGCACAGCAATCCCATAACAGGCAGCTAATATTAACAAGGGTCTTAATTCAGGAATACCATATGTTTCGCTCCCACCTTGTCCTTGCACTCTTTTTTTTTTTACAAAAATGTCATCCTTACTTATCATTATTGTTTAATTATTGAGGACATAACTTTTACAAATCTATAAAGTTACTTCATGTTCTGTATTTGAGTGTAAGTCCTTGTTGGACACACTGATTATAATTAAGAATAACATCGGAGCCTTTCTTACAATGTCTTTGTTTATTTACATCCGCCCCACCCCCGTCATAGCTGCTTGTAACTGAAACAATGTTATTGTAGGGGTAAGCTACTTTTCTCTAAAACATTCTTCAAATGGTTAGGTCGTTATAATGTCCATTTTTTTTTACAATCCGAAAATGCGTAGGATTTACAACTCTACTAGGCAACAGAGTTGTTACTTTAATAAGTAGTGTGTTTATAGTGATTTAATAAAAGTCCATAAGATCAGTTATTTTTATTTATTACGACTGCTTAGTACATCTGTGGTATCTTGCGGATATTGTTGATGTTTGCAGTTAGTTGACTCATGCCATATTAAATAACAGGAAGTGACGAAATTCCGGGTTTATGTTGGATAATTTAAAGGTTATGAAAAATAGGATTAAAATGTACATATTTTTGGTAGAATATTGCATTACTCACATCTATTTTTATAAATAAGACTGTCTCGTTTTTGAGTCAATATTTTTCTCCCCTGCAGAAAGGCTTTTTCTGCTGAGGGGATTAAAAAAACTGACTTTGACACATTTACAAGCCTCTCATGCCATCTATCGGCTTTAGGAATGTATATCTCGCGCTGAATAAGTGCCATGGGTTTACACTAGATTGCAATAGACTGATAAAACTTCGTACTAAAAAAACTTTTTGACAGTTTTGTGACTGTTTAAATCAGGTTTCTTTGAGGGTGCGTCAAAGATGACAAAAAACACATGTGAATTAAGAATAATACTTCTATATTTTTTGGCCCTTTTCTCAGGTATTTTTACTAATAAACCGAATACTAAAAAAACCAAAACAATTACTTGTTTTTTTCTAATATTTGGATCAGTGATTCAAAAGCCCTAAAAATGGTGAATTTACACTTTCCAAAAACACATTTTTTCCTGAATAAAATGGCTTGCACCACGTCAAAAATGACCTGAGAGATTTGAAACATGTAAAAGACAGTATTTTGATTGTGGCCTGTCATCAGAAAATGTCTTTGTGCAGAGAGAAAAACATATTTCTCCAAAAACAGGACAGCC
This sequence comes from Lepeophtheirus salmonis, assembly GCF_016086655.4. Lineage (NCBI taxonomy): Eukaryota > Metazoa > Arthropoda > Copepoda > Siphonostomatoida > Caligidae > Lepeophtheirus > Lepeophtheirus salmonis. The sequence goes on from NC_052137.2 coordinate 630,218, forward strand.
TAATTGTACATAAGTATGGCCTAACGATAGCGAATTGTTCTAAATTATATATACCTACATATTTTGTATGCATACAAGTATGTACCTATATGTAAGTATATAGTCATCATTCATATCAAGTAACCAACCAACCATCCACTGTGATTACATTCCATGTCATTTATCTAAAACATTTAACCGTTATGAGCAGAAAAATTATGCTCAAACCTAACGTTTATTTAAAATACATACTATTATTACAAGTGGGATGCATTGCTCTAATTACCAACTCATAATTATATATAAATCATTAAAAAAGTCAGGGTATAATATATGTTAAGTTAGGGTTTTGTACAAGTTGCAATTTGTTTGTTCCAATGTGGTGTTTCAACATAAAAACAATCTATAATAATTATTTTTTTCTAAATTGAGCCTAGACTACATTTGGACTCTTGGACATATTATCGTCCATTTCTATCAAAAAATGAATGTTTATATTCGCAAATATGTCGCGAATTCCACTACTTAAAGTACCAAAATAGATCCTCACAATAAAAAAATGATAAATTGATAGTTTCTGCTTTAAAAGCCATTTTGGAGTTAATTTAAATTTCTTAAATCAAATAAAGGTTTTACACTTTGGCTAAAATTCTTCAATATCATAAATACTACCAAAATTTTGAATAATAAGCCTATAAATGACTAAAATATTCCCATGAAATATTAGGCTAAATATATATGCGAAGTACACAAGAAGGTTTGGATTTTCTTATTCAAGATTTTTTTTTGTTGGTGCGCCAAATATACCCAATTTTTTGACATTATATATATGTACAATATCTTTACACCAGTATTTTATTTATATTGTATTTTGGTCAATTATAGCCTTTGTATTCAAATTTGGGGTATGCGTTGAGATACTCAAAAATGTTCACTACAGTTTAGAACCTTCTTTTGATTTATAGTACTTATTTTACCTATGATATGAGCGCTGTTAAATATATTAAATCTATCAATTTATGATTTTTATATTTTTAAAATGTATTTTTGCTAATTGAAAAGTGCAATTTGCTCAGGCTCCAAACGACATATTAGAATAATTCAATGATAGAAATTGACAATAACTTGTAGAAAAATACAATTGTTGTCATACAGATCAAATTTTGTTAAATACAATTCTAGATTACTTTTGTGTTGACGGAACATATAATTGAACTTTTTAATATTTCACAGAATCAATTAGTAAAGTTAAAAATTAAAACCTTTTATATACTAATGAAATTTGAATCATTAGTATGTACCAATTAAAACACTCGGTAAAATGAATCATAAAAAATGTTTATCTCATTATTTAGTCATTGTAGTTTTGAAGTAGACATCAATACGCAATATAAATTATATACCGTTCGCATAGGAATGGCTTCCTGTATATTACCCTCTTCAGAGAATTCATAGTACTATGACTACATTTATAGTTACTCACCTATTAGGAACGTACACAGGGAATGTCGGAAAGCAAAAAATTTAATAATTGTTTTTTTCTTTTAACAAATTAAATTTTTTTTCCAAAAAATTAATTTGTTTTTTGAATAGCTGTGGATTTTGAATTTTCTTCCAGAAAATTTAATTTCCTATGAGTGTCTATGGATTTTTGAAATTGTTTTCCAAAATAATTTTCATAGACTTTATGAATTGTCATTTTGTACACAGAATGTTGGGGGTGTTTTCGGGCATGGCCGATACTTAAAGAAACTACTAAAAAACCATCACAATCCCCCCTCCCCATTGTACTCTGAATGCTGAGGTATCCCTGGTACCCGAAAACACCTCCCAACATTCGGGCGGACTACAAAATGACAATTCATTAAGTTCTTGCCCGTTTCGTCATAAATTTATAGGAAATGTCCTTATCCGAAAATGTTGCATTCAAATTGTCCTTATACAAAGTTACCTATTACCCTAGTGTACAATCCTTTAAAAGTATTGAAGGTGACGTCATATTAAAAATGGAAGAGGAGTATATCTAGTATAAAATATGAGTTGAACTAAACTCTTGTGATATCTCATTCATTTCTACACAGCAACAGTACATATTTTATGCAACTTTTAACCTATATTGTATACTGTTGCCCGGTTTGCAGGGCTGATTAGAGGGGAATAGAAGCAAAGAATGAAGGTAGAAGGAAAGAGAAAGAAAGAGGGTTGTAAAAAGAGATATGGGGAGAAGAAAAGAGAGGAGAGACAGAGAGAAGGAAAAAGGGTATTAAAAGAAAAAGAAAAAATGGAGAAGATATGTATAGAGTACTTTAGTCTCTAGACTAAAGTACTCTCTGGTTCATCATGTCATTAATAAATTAATTTTCTCTAGTAGTTATTAGTATTTTTTCATTCTTGAAGACTGAACATCTAAGTATTGAGTGGCTACTAGTGTTGGGTTTGGGTCTGGAAGTCCTAGACCGGTCTGAGACTGTTATATTTTTGTTGGACTGAATTAGTTTGGTCCAACAAAAAAGCTCAGTCTGTATCGGTCTCATATCAAAATTTGGCCTAGATCGGTCCTAAAGAAAAATTTGGTCTAGTTCGATGCGAAAAAAATTGGTCTATAAAGTGAGACGGAAACAAATCCGTCTACAATGTGAGACCAAAAAAAAAATCGGTGTTGGACCGAGTCTCAGCACTAGTCCTCTTGAAAGGCGTAGAGTAAGACTGGGGATTTATTAAGGAGTATTTTCTACATTATTAGAGCAAAGTCGACGCCTAATGACTTTGTACAATGCGAGGTATTGCTCTTAGTATACATACAAATATTAATAAAAATATTCACTGAGCATAAAAATGCTTAATCAAGTTTTTTTTTATTATTATTAAATGTCCGACAGTGCAAAGTAATGGAACGAGAATATGTCCCTTTGTGAAGTATAAAATTACTCACATCTTGTTAAATATAAATGAAACAGTTGACATGCAAATCTTAAATATTTGGAAAGAATTAAAATCATATTTTTTTTTTTTAAAGCAAATAAAAGGTTTGGGTTGATTGACCAAAAGACAGAATAAATTGTGTAGGAGGATCAACTTTTATATTTATATGGGAGATGATCCAAACATAAAATTTATGTATCGTCTTCCCAATACGTTATTTTTTTATCATTTTAATATCCATATTAGCATCTATTGGAGGAATAAAATGTTTAAAAATATGTTTATATATTAGTAAGAGTTCAAGAATTTTGAAACTATATATATTTGACACGTCCACATAAAAGCATAGTAGGAGGATTTGTCTCAAAATAGAGCTTGGAATTCATTCGAGAAAGTACCGTTAATTTCTATCAACAAATGACTCTCATAAACGCTTTAGGTGTGTCTAAATTGCACATTAAAAATAGGAAAAAAGAATGATAAATTGATGGATTTTATTTGAAAGGGTGTTAGGGCCAATATAAGTAAAATTAAATTAAGATTATAAGCTATAGCTAAATTTCTTGGATATTTTAATTTGGTTATAAGTAATTTTGCCTCAAATATTTTCGCCGCGGGTAATTTCGCTGCCTTCATATTTATATTATCGCTACAAACTTTACTGTTGAATTAATTATTTTACCTTTGTTTTCCTCTTTTCTTCTTCTCCCAGGAGTTTAACTAATCTGATTGGGATACGAGAGTAAAGTTTGAAGCCAATAATATAAAAACATAAAGAAGCTGCGAATATGTCATGCAGCAAAATTTCTTCGAGGTAAAAATATAGGCGGCAAAATTGCCGTGGCGAAAATATTCGTGGCAAAATGACCGGTCACGTCTTAATTCATCCCATAAATTTGTAGTTAAACCCTATCATTGACTGCAATATGTCTATGAAATATTGGCACCTCTGCTTTAAGAGATCTCAGATATGTGCTAATATAAAAATTTCAAATAAAAAATGCCTGCCATTTCACTATATCTCGAACCGAAGCATCTAACCCAAGCCTAGTTTTCCTTCTTTCGATTTAATTCAAAAATGGTTGTTTTTGTCCTATCTCAACTAGTAAATGTCCTTGACTGTTATTTCTAACCATACTCAAAAAATTTCAAAATTGTTCTAGTATTATGTAATCAGTTATATAGGTTGTGTCCAAGTCTTTAACTCGTATAAACAGATTGTACAAGTTCCTTTGTCTTAAAATGTCTTATTTCTATAATTACAGTATCAGTCATTTTAATTAGCAACCATTCATTAAGGCTATCATTTCATTTTGCTCAGTTAAAAGTAATATCATTTATGTATATTTATGAGTAAAAGAACTGTATAATAAGGGATAATTATCAAGTGGACCACGGATTGTATATGTGGTACGTCAACATATAAAAAATCTTGAACAAAATCAAGAAAAGGAGAAAATCCCAATAAACATTTTGACTAGTGATGGGACGATTAAAAAAAAATCCGGATGCGATTCTAAAAAAAATTTAGCAATGCCGATTCTGATTATTTAATATGTTAAATAGTGGTTACCATTTTGATATTAGGGCTGTCTACAGCGTTATATTTTAGGGGGGGGCTTTGGAAATTTTGAAAAAAAGTCCAAAAATTAAATTTGAAATATTATTATTTTTTTTTAAATATGCTATTTGATATTTAAATTTTTTTCAAACATCCACAACTATTCACAAAAATTAAATTTGTCGGAAAAAAAAATTCAAAACCCATAGTTATTGTAAAAAAATTAAATTAAAACAAATCCCAAAATCCGCAGCTGTGTACACAAAAATTAAACTTTTTGGATAAAAATACCTAAAATCCTCAACTGTTGACAATAAAATAAATTTTCTGGAAAAAATTTCAAAAAATGAATTTATAATATAAAATTTAAAAAAAAAATTAAATATTTAATTTTCTAGTAAAAAGCAAAAATTCTTCAATTCCTTTTCATAACTTAGAAAAGTAATAAGTAATTAAATATCGGTAATAAATAAGAATCGGAATCGCAAATTCAACATTATTTTCCGAATGCCGACCCCGATTCCGATTCATCGTTCCATTACTCCTTTTTACTTTATAGTTACATGCAGCTCAATATTTTATAAACATATTATTTCGGCCAATTATATGCTTTGACTTAAAAGATTTGGGATGATTTATGATAACCATGACTTTTGGTTATAGTTTAAAACCTTTTTTATTTATTTAAGAAACTTATGTTGGATCCGATATGACCCCTTTCAAATAAAATATATCAACTTTTAAAGTCTTTATTGTGATAATAACTTTTGCATACTTTAATTGCAATTTGCGACGCACCCAAAGAATAATAAGAAATTTTTGCTAATAGAAATTGACGTTAATTTGTTAAATGGTACAAATGTAACCCAAAATTATTCTAACTTGCTTTTGTGTTGACGGGTCACATATCAATTAGTAATAATTTTCATCAAATAAAGCAAAAATTAAGCCATTAATATATCAACCATCCAAAGAATATTCAATTATCCTCAACACCGCAAGCAGATCAGTAAATTCTTCATTTAAATAATTTTAATAGACTGTTTTTTTATATTGTAACTTGTACAATCTGCTTATACAACTTAAAACTTGATACACGACATATATATATATATACTTTTCAATGTTAAATCGTTTGGAAATGTGTAATTTTTTTTTGTTAATATATATTTGTATTTTTTATTTATTAATAATCATAAAAAAATGAAATAAATATTTCTTATGCTTTATTCTGTATGATCATATTGTATGATTTTTTTTCTTCTGTTTTTATTTTCTTCAATAACATGTGATGTGGTCAAAGCCATGAAGTGAATAAATAATAATAAATATCCCATCATTTCAAGAACATTACTGTATTACGAAATACAAAAAATATCCTAATCATCACATCTCACTGATTATAAAAAAATAAATATTTATTCATTCATAATTATACCTATATCTAAATAGCAGTGGTTCTCAAACGTCCATTTAGTTGTAAGTGTAGAGACTTTAGTGTAGAAGGAATGGTTTTTATATATGTATAAGGTGCAGTAAAAAATAATCCAATAGAAATACATTAAATTTAATAGACTTTTCTTTTATTAACGATTATTTTTCTTGGCAATCAAAAAAGGCCGGACTCAACGATTTCCAATATTTTATCCTCATTTTCAAGAATTAGCCTACCATTAGCGTGATGCATCTTTCATATCAAAATTACCTGAACGGAATCGACGAAACCCAAATTGAGTTTACACATTTATCATTAAAAAAAACCTGTCAAATATGGCGTACTTATCTTTGCTGATGCCCATCTTTAACGACTCCTCAAACAACAGTGAGTCAAACAATCACAAAACTGTCTAAAAAGGGTTTTTTTAATTTTACGAAATCTCATTTTTGTAGTGCCATCTAGTGTAAAATGATCGTACTTATATAACACAAGCTACACATTTCTAAAGCCATCTATTAGAAAAATAATGGATTTATATCTACTAATTTTATTAAGTAACTTTATCCAAATAATATGATTTTTGTGAATAAAAATTGATGAAAATGATCTATTCTTTCAAAAAATTATTTGAAAAGATCAAATGGAGAGATATAGCCAAGTGGACAACGGACTAGGGAGAATTTACTCTCCGGAAATAAATATGTGTAGGTTCGATACTGGGCCACTCCTAGAGAAGGAATTATTCAAGTAATTGACTTCAATTTTATAGAGGTCATATGGATTAATCGTGTTACTAAAATGTCTATTATACTTCATTTGTGCAACTCCATCTGACCAATAGGGGAAAAGGTCATAAAAAATGTCATTTATAATTAAGATGTCATCCAAAAAATATATTTTTATAAATGCAAAAACATCAACAGATAGTTATTTTATAAAAGAATATAATCCACAAAATCTGTTAATTAAGAAATTTTTTCGTAACATTACGTCTAACATTTGTGAAATTTTAAAAGTTTAGTTAATTATGGTGTTACAGTAATACCTGGGCATACTTGTTTAATTCGTTCCCTCTATGAAGTTCGTAAGTCAAAGCAAATTACTCCATAAGAAATTACTAATTAAAATTCAACTTGAAACACCTTTTTGCATTCCATCGCCAACCCTCGACTAGCTTTGTCTATAAAAAACTTATGCCTAAATGCAAATTTGTGATAAGAATCCAGCTCGTATCTACAAAAACCCGCATGTTGGAGCATTTGTATCTCAAGTTATTTCTGTATATATATACAATATATAAATACAAATATTTATTTTATAAAGAATATCATTAAAAATATTTATTTATAATAGGTCTAACAAAAATTTGTGTGGCATATGTCCAAAATTTGAAAATTTTAGACATTTTGTTAATACATAAGTCGACAACACAAAATATCTTTTAAATTTTATATTCAAATATAGTAGTGCTCGACAAATCGGATCACGAATCTATTATACTTATTTTCTTATCAAAATATGGTTTCAAATAATTTTCGATTTAAAATTTATGAGTACTTTTACCCTTACATAGGTTTGAGACAACTTTTCAAAATAGTTGGCTAGTTAAATCTTTACAAATTATTATCTTGATTTCAAGGATGTGCTTTTATTAGATTGGGGAAAAATTAATTTCATATTTCCCGCCCTTTTTTTAAAAACTAAGTATATCATGTTCAGTAATTGGTCACATTGGATCATACATTAAAGCATTGTAAAGGTGAGAGCGTTTACTAGAAGCAGTATTGGCCTGTATTGCACTTGGCCATTTAAATTGTGAATTATTGTACGTCGAGCAAGGAGGTATCAAAGAAAGAAATTAGCCATATTTACATTTTTTTCTCCCTGAAAGGAAAAAACGCATTCAAAGTGAATAAATTGGATGATTGTAACACTTCCTTTAAAACATTGAAACAAATTGATAAATATGAAATTACTTTTCCTCCCAATTATTATGAGATATGCGATCCTTAAAATCCGGGAAAATGTAATTTAAAATTTTAAAAAAACATCTTCATTTAAGAATTTTGTTCAAAAATGAATAACACCTCAATTTTTCAACTGTTATTACGACAAAGGCACTTATTGGAGGTGTTTATACTAAATGCTCATTAACTAACTAGTATTTGATTCTAAAAACTGTAGTTGAACTTTAATATTTATATGTTTTCCAATTTGATTATTGAAATAATCCAAAAAGAGATGGATTAAATAGTACCTATATAATACTCCATTGTTTACAATGTTTGAGAACCACTATTCTACATACAATAATGTACTTCTTTTCAGTTGAAATAATATTTGATTTATAGCCTTAAAGGGAAATAATAATCCTGGTAAGTACTATGTATATATTATGTTCAATAAATCAATTACTTATTTAAAGTTATTTCCTTTGAACATAAAACTCTCAACTACTATTTAATGATGTACTCGTATTATTATTATTTTTTTTTTTTTCAAGTATGTAATTAATGCTCAAAAAGCAGGGCTTTACTTTTTGAAATGATGGGCTGCGAACCAAGCAAAGTTGTGGTTTGAATAGGGTTACGAATAAACTTAGTTAAGATTGTAAGATAAAAAAATAATTAATACATGTTTAGATTAAGAATGATTAGAGTTGTATACTATTTAACCTGCCGATATGTAAAAACAAAAGAAACTGAAAAATGGCATGGTAACTTGGTAATGGTTTCGGTCTTTATTTAGGACAGAAGTCCAGTCAGGTCCAATGCAGCAGAGGTGACCGTAAGATTATATTAGGGGGGAGGGTGAATTTTTTCAAAAAAAAAAAAAAATCCATTGATATACACAAAAAATAACAATTTATTTCTGGACAAAAAATTTTAATATTCAATTTTTTCAGAGCTCCACAGCTGTTGATAAAAAATTTAATTTTTTGGGAAAAAATTGATTTATATGGTTTTTCTTAAAGAATAATGATAACAGCTTTAGAAAATTAAAAATGATCGTAAGATTGCTGACTATATAAAATTTTACACGCCTTAAGATCATATTTTATAGAACCCTCAGGATTACAAACAGAGAACTGCGATTTGTGTAGGTGAGTGAGTGATTAGCCCCCCAGTTGCTATCAGCTCGTAACTTGTTTCATTTTATCAGTTGTTTGTTATTTATAATAATGAACACTACTTAGTAACTGTTGCTGACGCTAATTTGAAATAAATTCATGAGTTATGAGTAAAGGACAGAACGCTAAATGTGATTGAAGAAAGCGTTCTTGAAATTCTTCAATACTTGGAAGGATAATTATTTAACAAGTTTTCACTTCAAAGCTACAGGGAAGACTCAAGGTAGATCGAAGTAAAAGGTTACACCATAACACATCTGCCGACTAATGTTTGACTTCCACCATCCTTTTTAATTGTGACGAATAAGAGTATATATTGTTACTTTTAATCATATAATTTTCTAGTATTATATGCTGTTAATATACCTATGTGATTGTCCATGACGTCAAAATATGTCTGTCTTGCCCAGCAGTGTGTACGGACAATCAATTTGAAAATTCTGTCAAGTATTGTCGTTACTACGGTTTTGTTATTGGGGAGGTGGCTGGTTGGAGTGACTGTGGGGAAAAAACCCATTAATAGGCCGATACATACTACTACTGAAAACATTTTTGGGGCCTAGGCCCTTTTACCCCTATTTTTTGTGGATGAATCATCGTTAATAGGGAACAGTCCCTTCTATCACTGATAAGGGAGCGTTAGCAAGGGGTGCAATGTTACAAGGCCTGGTTTTAAGGGGAGGGAGTTATTGTAGAAAAGTGTCCCTCGCTAAATTATCAAAATGAAGGCTGTCACTAATTTATATTTGAGAAATTTAAAAAAATCCTCAACAAAATATTTAATTAAAAAAAGAAGTTGTTAAATAGAATTGAATAAAAAAAATTCTAAATATGTCCTTAAATAATGATCAAGTCAGTTCCTGCCTAAACTGTCTAAAAATTAAGCTAATTATTAGGATATATTTATAAAAATCTTGTGTATGTGCCGGGTTTACGTTATACCACTGATTTTAGCATACTAATATGATAAGCTCTCAAAGATTAGCGAAAATCAATGTTGTCAAAGATAACAGCATATTAATCTAAGAGTTTAATCCAAGAATTACCGATAGAATTGGAGGTTCTAAATTGAGATCGATGGGATTCATGATTATAAAGACTTGCTGATTTTTATGAGTTAAACCATTATCTTCTCGAAGAGCTGCTTTGCAGAAATACTGAACCCATCCATGTTTCCCTAAAAATGTGGATGGGAGTCCAAGTGGAAGGCCTAGTTTAAATGGGAAGCTGTGAATGCCAGAGGAAAGAAGAACAACGTCACTACCTAAGGAGAAGATATATGATAAAAAGTTAGAGACTTAGAAACTGATAAATACCTAACATGACATAATATAAGTTCATTAGACCATTTGTCAACCATTTTGTCATATTTTTGAGAAAAAAATCAGTGATTTAATTAGATTCAAATAGTCAAATATATACCTATACCTAAAAAAAGGATTTGATAGGCTTAATTTGGGAATTAAAGAATGTCTTAGAAAATAGGATTTATGAATTTCACAGGCCTGATTTTCTTTTATTTTGGTATTTTTTGCATATTTAAATCTAATAAATACTTTTTTTTCCTCTTATAAATATTACCATTGCCTTTTTCGCCGGCTGTCTAAAGTCTGGATTTATTATTGCTATTCTAGAGGTAAGACACGAAAATGACCAATAAGACCTTCAACCGCAAAAGATTTGGCCTTTATAGCCTTTATTAATAAATCATGTTTTGAGAGTATAGTTACGACTTTGAGTCATATTTCGACGTGAAATAACTATATACATGGATGAGAATTAAATGTAATAACAATTCAGGAAAAACATTTCAGTATTCAATGGATAAATTATTTATTAAGTTATCTTACATACTGATCCTACAAAATGATTCTAATCATAGAAAATATTAAGTAAAATGAAGGATCTTATTTGAAAGTTTTTTTTTTTTTCAATTGCTTTATGCCATAGTAAAAATTAAAGAATAAACCTCATATTACAACTTTAAAAGATTTGCCATTTAAAAAAAAAAGTTTTATTTTGCCATTTTTTTTTCTTTTTAACTTTGGATTTTCTTATAGAATATTAAATAAATAAGCAATCTAAGGTTGTGTTAAACAGTTACGAAATGAAATAAAATTAATCTCTTTTTAAATACGCTTCATATCCAGTTGTATTTGATTCTGATTTATTACTGATTCCAATGGTCATTTTCATGTATTCTAAAGCTTTAAAAACAATTATCGATGTGGGTTTAAGCCGGCAGGCATTCCAAGACCTGAATTTGTTGCATAGTATAATAAATAACAAGCTCCCCCCCTCTCCCTGGACGCCAAAACCGAGGGTCATTATCACCTTATTCACCTGAAATACTACACGAATAAAAAGCTGCGTGATTGTTAGTTATATTTTAGTCATCATCAATATATGACGTCATTCTTATTGTAACACCATAGAAAAAGAAATACATAGAGATGACTGAGGGATTTGGATTGGCAGTTCGGCATAGAAAGGCTGCAGTAGATTAAATCTTTATTCTACAGTGGTGAACGTCAGCTATTGCAAAGGGTAGAAACAAAGGTACAGTATTACTTAGGGATACGTGTGCCACAGCATACGAATTTTTATAAGGATACGAGCTGGTCTAGAGTTAGCGACAAAAGACAAGAGGCACTTGACTATAATTTTTTTAATCATTACTTTTTGGATAAATAGAATAATATACTTTCTACCTCTGGTCCAGAAACGAATGTAACTCGTATGTCAAAGTATTATTGCAAATTTAATCTTTCATTTTTTTTTTTCAAAAAAAACAACAACCAAACCCTTATGTATAAATAATCCTGCGCCCCTGGAGTCAATCAGAGTTAAATATCATTCCTCTAATAAGAATGGTTGCCGATTATTAATGTAAGAAAAACAAAATATATATGACGTTATACTATACCCCTTTTTTAAGGGGATATCTTTGCTCAATCATTCGCTTATCTCTATGTATTCCTTTCTCTACAGATGGCACCCCTCCCCACCCACTTTTGTGTTGGTTCTCTTGTATAGAACCACCCTTCCCACGTTCAAACAACTTCTTCATCTTTTGTGGTTTAACAGTATTTACATTTACAAATGTTTTCTCTGTTTTGGCGCCCTCTTGAAGAACTATCACGCCCCAAATGGGAGGGACACTAGTTGACTGGCAATCTATTTATGTCATATTAGGCGAAGAATAATTAATTCATTCATAAAATTTCTTTTAATTCCTTAAAACAATCACTACAATGTTTTTTATACATATTCCATTCTCTATTTGGGTTCATAAATATTTTACTAGCAACCTTAGGTGGGTCTAAAAAGGTAAGGGGGGGGGGAGTGCGTGTTCAACGCATAGAGTATTCATTGCTCAAACTTGTTTAGAATATAAATAAAATAATTAAATATCAAGATCGATTACCAGGCTTTCCCAGGAGTCGTAGGCGAAAGTCAATGTAGTTTTCTTTGTCAGAAGCTGCGTCTTTTGCCGTTCTTGCCATGTTGACAACTCCTTCACCAACGACGTGAAAGAATAAACCTGAAACATAATTCAAATAATATTATACTCCATCATAAACATTTGCCCATAATAATAGTAGGATGGTATTTTTGGGTAAAATGACATTTAGGTAGACTAGTATTTGATACTTAATCCGTCCAACACCCACCATTTTGATTCATACATGAATAGAAAAAGAAATGAAGATATGCAAAATATCTTAACCAGGGGTAGGTAACTTGTAGTGTCATTCATAGCCTTTATTAACTCTTTCTTTATGAGGGGGGATTTTTTTATGAAAAAATGGAATGACAATACTATACTGATAATACTGAATGACAATATTATTTAATAAAGGGTTTTTCATTAAGAAAGCTTCAACTTTTCTGCAAAAGGAAACACAAACGGTTCAAGATTTTGCCAAATATATTTTTTCAGTACAAATTATAAACATGTACATTTATGTATGTAAATCGATTCCTCGGCGTGACCACCAAGAGCACGTTTATGAAATTACAATCGCTGAACCCCATTTTTACTACTTTTTCCAATAAATTGAAGGATATTGCTGCAATTTTAGGTTCGATATTTTCTCTGAGTCCTTCTAACATCGCCGGCTTATTGGTGTAGACCAATATCTTCACTTGACCCCAAAGAAAATAATCTTAAATTGCCCAATCGAAGCGGACAATTTACTGGCCCATTTCTCGAAATAACGCGCTCACCAAATTTGTTTTCCATTAAATCGATTGTAACGTTTGCTGTTTGACAAGTTATACCATCTTGTTGAAACCACATTTTTGCCAAGTACATACCTTTCAATTGGGGCTAAAAAAAAGTTATGGTGGTGCCATAGCGATTTCCATTTACAATAACGTGACGAATATCATCATCAACAAAAAAATATAGCCAATGATCCCTCCAGCATGAAGTCCACACTAAACAGTAATTTGTTTTTCGAGATGCAATGATGATTAATGAAAATGATTTAGAGATTAAAATCAGGATTGAACGACTATTTTGATAATAAATTTGAATAATTTGCAATCGCTCATCAAGTGTATATCGCTCCATGATAAAATGTATACTAATGAAGTTTCTAAATATCAAAGGAAGAAACGGGATGAAGCTTCTCTAATGAAAAACCCTTTAAAAAATCATTGTTACTCACATACAGGGTGCTTTGAAAATTCTTATCAGCATGCCCCATTTTTTTCATACAACTAGTTTAAACCAGAAGCTACAGATTGTCACAGCACCTTGTGTATAATACAGATTTTTTAGTTTGCTCATGTATGTACAACTTCATAAGAGCTAACTCAACCAATCAACGGGTCTAACAGTACGGATAAGAGCAACAGCTAGAGCAGAAGAATTGACAGCTGACAAATATATATATATTTAAATTTGTAAGCAGTAATCCTGTGGTTGATATACTGACGTGAATAACACGCATTTGTTGTGTGTTTTCACGCGGCATAGGTCATTTTTTGGGGTTTAAGTAAAAAAATGTTATAATTATAAAAATATTTTTTTTAAAGTAAGGACAATGGTGCATGTATTTGGATGTCAAAATGAGACTGATAAATATACTGCCTTGAAACTTCACTCTCTATCAAAAATATATAACTTTAACGTCTAGGATTATTTAACAAGCCGTGGCAACATAAGTTCTTCTTTTATATTGCAAGGCAATCAGGCTGTAGAAGCAGAAGCGGGATGGGTCGGGTTCCATTCTAGATGCAAGATTGTAAAGTTTTTGTTTGTGTGGTGTATAAAAATCAATTAATTACTTAAATTTATAATATACAAAAACGATTTTTTTCAATTCATTTACATAATTAGTAATTTGATAAACTCTTTGAACGCAACATAACTCTACGAGTAATTATGGTATATAGCTAAAACTGATACCAACAGATTTAGTGTTCTGCCAAAACACTAAATTAGTGTGGTTTGTCTAAATAAAGTATTTATAATAACTTTACAAAATCGTCATTTTTACTTCTCTAATCAACTAATTATCCCCAATTATGAAATAAGATATGTTGAATATGAAATTTTGCATATTTTTGTGTGGTTTGTCTAAATAAAGTATTTATAATAACTTTATAAAATCGCCTTTTTACTTATCTAATCAACTAATTATCCCCAATTATGAATTAAGATATGTTGGATATGAAATTTTGCATATTTTTGTGTGAGGTAGTTATCCATTTAAAACCCTCTTAGTAAAAATGTTTTTGAAAGAGAAAGAAAAAAAATGACCAGGTATTAAAACAACAAAGTTTGGTTTATTCAACAATGGCGGATGTCACCTAAATGATTTGACATTCAAAACAGTTTAAAACACAACTTTAAATGTATACTATGATTATGAAAGAAAAATATAACTTTTTTGATTTATAAAAATTATTTTATTGACTGCACTCTGTATATCAGATCCTAAAATCTAGTAAAATACGTTATTACATCAATATTTACACTTTGTAGACAATAAATTAAATATTACATTTGTATGGAGATAATATTTTTCCCCGACTATCCAACTTTTTGGTGTTTAATAGATGAAAAACAACATTAAGTGTAGAAATCCATTCATTTGAAAATGATTTTTAATACCTACTAAAGTATGTTTACCCAGCGTTGCCCGAGACATTAAGAAATTAAAATTAATTAAGAATTATTCTTCTTAATATAAAAAAAAATCAAGGGCGGAAAATTTTAAGAATTATATTCTCCCAGCATGTTGGTATGTATCTTTGTACAATTTTTTTATAAGAAGGTAAAGTATGTTTCCCCGGTATAAAGAAATTAAAATTAATTCTGAACTCTTCCACTTTTTTAAAAGAGATTATAAGGCTTAGAGAAGAATAAATATTCAAGTTGAGCCCTCCTCGTTCTCTCATCTTTTATATTATTGTCAAAAAGCCTTCACTTCTTCTCTAAATCTTATAATCTCCATTAAAAAAAGTGTGCAAAGAGACGTACCAACATGCACAATAATCATTCTTAAAATTATACGGTCTTTATTTTTTTTTATATACACCCTGGTCTTAAAAGCCAAAAAAATGTTACCAGAACCATCTCTTGAGCCTAAAATAACTCAGTGATTCACATACAGACATTCGCTTTTAATATTGGTCAATTAAAAAATTATGAGTGTTTTTCGCTAGATGTCTTTCGTGACCTATATCTCACGATTAATATATTGTATCAAAAAAGCTTAAAGTATGCTTAAAGATTAAGCCATCACTCAAAAAAATTTCATTTACAGTTTTATGAAAGGTGAAGCCAGTTGTGGGTTTCAGCGTTGCAAAATAGAAGTAAAAGAAGATAAAATTCCATACATACTTCACCTAGGACCAAGGTGAAAAGGTGGAGTAAGTAGCCAAAAAATGTGTGCTGTTTATGGACCCAATATACTATCGAATACAACAGCAAAGCAGGGGTTCAAACGATTCCGTTCTGGTATTATGGATGTCGAAAATGTCGATAAAATAATGTAAATCGTGTAGTTGACTCCGCATGTGAGCACTTATTCAATTGCCCGGGAACAAGATTAGCCAGAAAACTGTTTGAAACTACTTAAATAGGATAATCCTAACTATGTTAATTTTATTGTCAAAATAAAGTGAAAAAACGCTTCGAACTTTTCACTTTACCTATAATAACAGATTAATTTGATTCAATTAAAAAAACCATTGTTTTTTTTTTTAAACTATCAAGTAGTATTCAATCCAGGTGTTAGTCTTTATTGATTTTTAAATCCGTTACATGAAGTTTCTTTGGGATATTTGGAACTTTTTTAAAAGAAACACAGGATCCTTTCGGTTTACGATGAAATTTGTAACATGAGTCAAAACCTCTATATGCAGACTGTAATAGTGAGTAGTGACAAAATTGAGACAGAATAAAACTAGTAAATTAGGTATCTATGCATAATTGGATATCTGATATTGAGTGATAATATAATAATTGCAATACCACTAGCATTTTACAACCATGTGCTCTATGCGTTATCTATGCCTTTCAATCACGTTCAAGGCATTGAATTCGTACTAGCATACTCTGTTATATGGAAGCATCAGTATTATCCATCTCAGCTATAGATTTTGCTAAAAAGGTCAAACTTTACTTCATATACAAAGCTTGAGAAGAGATACAGGAAATTAACATTGAAAACTATTGGAAAAGGGAAGGATATTAAATTGTTTCTAAATATTAGGTCAAGTAAAAAGTTCTGAGTGTTTTTTGCTAGATGTCTTTAGTGAGCTATATCTCGCAATTAATACATTACATAAAAAAACTTAAAGTCTGCATAAATGTTAAGCGTACACTTAAAAAAAGTTCATTTACAGTTTTATGATTGTTGAAGTCAGTTCTCTAAGGAAAACTTTATTTGCAAGAAATTTGAGGGATTGCGTCTTTGTCCGGTCAATGACTTAGTGAAGCCACAAGTACCAATTCTAATACCAGTTTATTATAGCACCATTTTTAAATGTGTCAGTACTTACTATAGTACCGGATCCCGGATGACACTACTAAGGATATGAATATTGCCAAAAAGTGTGGTGAGTATAAATTTTTATTCAAAAAGGAGATAG
Source organism: Lepeophtheirus salmonis (assembly GCF_016086655.4). Taxonomy (NCBI): domain Eukaryota; kingdom Metazoa; phylum Arthropoda; class Copepoda; order Siphonostomatoida; family Caligidae; genus Lepeophtheirus; species Lepeophtheirus salmonis. The sequence goes on from NC_052137.2 coordinate 647,360, forward strand.
TTGACAAGAGCAAAACAGAAATGCTCCTATACGTAATTCCTCTTTATTTGGAAAATTTTAACGTATCAGCGAGCATGGAGCACTAATGTTTATCATAAATCTCTGTCATTAGATATTCCGTTTCTCAAAATTTCCATATTTTTTATTAAAGTCTCTCAGACGTAATTTTTACGCTTAACTCAATTGCACCAATATTCACATTCTTAAACACTACCATAAGCCATTAATTGATTTTCAACACGCTTTGCATGATACATCCTGGTTTTATAAAAATAACTACATAATTTGTTCATGTGCGGTAAAATTCATTTTCATTGACACCATAAAATACATCATAACTAAAGGAAACGCCATTTTGGGGGCTCAAATTTGATATTCTTACTAAATAAAATGGACAAATTTCCAATAAATCTACAGGAAACATGATCAAATGGATTTAAGAATTAAATAAGGCATAACATTTGCATAGAATACTACTAGATGCTAATTATTAATGTTGATATTTGTATTAGATCAAAGTACAAAAAATCCCTCAAAATGGTTAGATTTGTAAAAAAAAATATATGTTATTTTTTTGTTGATCAATTAGGGACGAGAAAAATAGGATAATTAGAGAAAAATATCTTACTCTTCCCATTTGGTAGAGTTAATTTTTATGTACAACATGGAAATAAGATTGTATAACGATAAAATAACATTTTAGTCTCAGATCAAAACCCAACACTAATTCATTCATTAGAAGGTGAAAGTAGGGATAAATATATATAGGTGACAAGGCATGCAAAAGGCTGTTTCATTGCCTTCGGCTGTTCTAATTTTGGTATGACTTTGGTTCGATGTCATATTTGAACTCGGTAATTTTTTAATAATAGATATACAACATTGTGTTAAGAACTGATAGTCTATGAGTTAAAAAGTGGGGAAAAGTTTCTCCGATTATTTGTTTATATATTTGTTATGTAAAAGTTTTCGTGTCCGTAGAAGTTGCTACTTGCATTAAAAATTTGTAAACATTGTAATTTTCTTCGTCTTTAATAGTATTATTCAATTTACAACATTGGTCATTCTAACTACCAACTATCCATTAATACTATCATTTTATTTTGATCTATTGAAATTAAATGGTTGTTGTGTGTTTATGAGTTATATAACTCTAGGCGTTTGAACCTTATAATGTCCTTTAGAATACACATATTTTATTAATTTGTTATAAAATAGTTAAAAATTACTCCATTAATATATCGATTAGTTATCAGAGGTAATATTCCAATATTTCATTATCCTTTTTCCAAGTAGGGTGTAAGTCCTTCATTTAAAAATATTCAGCTCATTTTTTGGTTGCAACTTGTACAGCTTACGTATATAAGTTAATACTTGTACATACATATTAGTAACGCCAAAACAGCCATAAGTGTAAAAGGTTAAATAAATCTTCCTTTAAATAAAATTAATATGATGATTTAAATCATTAGAGATGTGCTCATTTAAATCAATTTTAATTTTTTTTTTTCCTGCAGATGACAATTACACCAAAATCAACAACTGCATATAAATTTTCAAGATCTGAATATTTATTCTCTATATGCCTAACAAAGCCAAGCACCCGAGAACAAATTCGTGTCACCTCCATGGAGCGTTTTCACTGACGTCATAAATTCACGTAAACGGAATCTTGGGGCCTCAAAGCTGATATATTTACAACATAAAAGGGATGATTTTCTAACAAATCTTGATGAAACTCCATTAAATGGTTTTAAGAAAAGAAAAAAAAACTGAACATCTGCATTGAATACTGAACATTGAATATTTAATAGTGATATATGAATATCAAAGTAATATGTACTGAAAATATCTATGAAATTTCGAAATTTGTACAATTATTATTATTATTTGATCGATTCAGGTAAAGAAAAGTAGAGTACTTTGGGGAAAATATCATATTCTTTCCCTTGTACAGGGGCTGTAGCCTCCCACCCTCCCCCTAATAAAGGAAATGTTGCTTTTTACTAGAAAATTGAATATTTGAAATTTTTTTCGCAAAAAAATTTAATTCTTCGTTAACAGTTGTGGATTTTTGAAATTTTTTCCCTAAAAAAAATATAATTTCTGTACATTGATAATTGATTTATTTCTTATATTTGAATTTCTTTTCCTAAAAAATTTGTATTTTTTGTAAACAACTTATTATATTAAAAAGGATTTTTGAAATTTTTTCCCAAAAAATTTAATTTCTTGAGAATGAGTATGGATTTTTCAAATTTTATCAAACTTGGATGTTTACCCCCCCCCCTCCCCCCAAAAAAAAGGGTAATATAAACAATGTCAAATGAAAACGCTCTATAATAGATTATATTGTCCACTTTCATCATAGAGAAATAGGGGATCATTTGCTAACTAACTATAGAAAAATAATTAAATTTATGTATAATACAAAATATATATATTCTCTGTCTGCCTAAGTAAGTAAAGCAGCCAAGTTAAATCCTTGTCACCTCCATATATTTCTTTTTCTATGGGTGGAAGTCGGGATAATAAGCAGAGCAGGAGCTACTCATCCATAAAAGTCCATAATATAAAGGTAGATTTTCAGCATGAAATCATAAAATGGTATCGATTGTTTTTCAAAGTGAATTTCACTTTTGTACATAATATATTTGTATTATATGATATCCAAGTAAGGATTCACACATGGAACTGTGGATGAAGAGAAATTCATTCCTCTTTAATATTTGCTTTTCATCCCTGATATTTATGTACAGGGTGGGTCATAAGTTCATGAAGTTGAGTTTAAAATTCAATATTGACAAGCAAAAACTTTTCTGATAATGATCAAATTGTAATATACACTAAAATAAAAAAACTTTTTCCGAAATAACCACCCTGGTCCCGGATTATATGGCTGAGACGAAGAGGCACTTAGACAGAGGCAGTATGGGTAGAGATATTGCCCCATTTCTGGATGAAGGAACGCTTCAAAGTTTCTTTAGTGGGGTGATGCTTGCTGCAAGCCCTGGCCTGAAGGGTGGATCAACATGGGATTCAGGTCAGGGCCGCTAGGAGGACACAACTTATTTTCCCGCAAGCCCTTCAAATTTGTTGTTCACCAGACCTAAACACTTTTTTCAGTTTGAGAGGGTACCCTTCTAGGCTGATGATATAAGGGACATGACCATATATGTCCTGAAGCCAGGAAAGGATCTTGTCGACCAACATGGCTTGTAGACGGTTTGGTAGATCTTCACACCCTCCTCGATGAAAATGAGGGGCATCTTCTTCCTGTCCGATATACCAATAATAACGGCTCAGACAATGACACTCGACGGTTTCTGGTACTTCGTGATGATGGGATGGTGTCAAGTGTCTTGCATAAAAGACAGGCCTTATGGGTGGCTTCAAGAGGTGAACAACTTTGTCCGTGCCGCCTCTATGTCTCCGCCATGTAATCCTGGCAAAATGTCATTAATTCGAACAAGAGTTTTTTGAAGTAAATTTATATTACAATTTCATCATTTTCACCAAAGTGTTTGCTAATTTAAAAATTGATATTGAATTTATAAACTAAAACATATCTTCCAGAACTTATGTATTCCTCACCCTGTATTTACAATGTACATACTGCTTACATAAAAGGTATTTATTTATGAAGCTATGTGTTCTTTGTAAACAAATTTAAGGTACATAACTTGTGTTTGTGTTTATCATTCATTCGTAATATTAAATATTATTATTATTCGTTATTATTTGCGGTATAGGTACAAATTTGGTTCCTTCACTTCCAAGTTACAACATGAAGAAATGAAAATATGTATGTTGAAAGATAAAGCCATTTCGATGACGTAATCAATGTAGGCGTTAGAAATGGTGTGTGCTCACATGGGTATTCATTTGGTGAAACAACTTATCCAGCACCTACTAACGTTTTCTACACATAATACGTAACATGACATATGTACAGTAATACTCTGAGGACGAGTGGCCCAACACTCGAGTTTTTTTTAATATAAATTCTGAAAAAAGGACCGGAAATTGTTCATTTATATTGCCAGCGATAGAGTGATTTAAAAATTATTATTTTTTCTAGGTAGACAGCACTGTCTTCAATAATGCCAAGTTTGAGTGCGATCTGTAGACCAGCTTGCTTGCCACAGCTGGATAAGTCAGTCTCCTCACTAGTACTTCACGATTTTTACAATGAACTAAATTATTGAACAAAAAAATCGTCATACCAGTTTAACGGAGTTATCACATTGCCTTAACATTTCTCACGAGTCAGTTCGTACCATTCTGACTGAAAATTTGTGCATGAGACGCAACACTCCACGGTTTGTTCCAAAAGAGCTGAATTTTCTGCAAGACAGTACCTTAAGCAAGTCTCTTCGGAAATGCTTGATCGTGCGAATTCCAACCCAACGTTCAAGCGAACGCATTATAACTGGTGATATGACGTGTGTCTACGAGTATGGCATGAAAACAAGACAACTGTTATCAGAATGGAGGGAGAAAAAATGCATAGTAAAAATCGTGGATGGGCCCAAAATCAGTTGATAGGTAGCCAATTCCTCCCAACTATGGAATCATTATTTAATAGCTGTTAGGAATGGTTCACAGCTTAACAAGAACTAATTTTATATTCGACCAATCAACGTTCCTAACACTAATTAGAGGGAAAAAAACAGAAACATCAACAGCTGACAACAAAGTACACTGTATTTTTTTGATTTAGTGAAGAAACGCCTTGTTGAGGATAGCATTTAAGTATAAAGTAATCAATAGGGTGTGCTCATAAATGACGGACATTAACAATGATGATTCAGCCAAACTCTTAGTAGCCAAATTAGATAAATCGCTGCGGATCGAGTGGAGCCAGGTAACAGATTTCAAAGGATATGTAACCAGTGGCCTAAAAAAAAAGTACAAAACACTTCTCAACAATTATTGAATAATAATTCCATCCTAGAGTAGAATTGGACAAAATTGCTGAAACACCAACAGATCTTAAGCCCCCCTGCTTCTATTTTGGATAAAAGGTTGTGTGATGCAATAAGGGTAACGACGCGATAGCAGTTACTCAATTATTCCCAATTCTGGAATTAATTGTCGAGAATTCCTCGTAGCAGCAAAATAAAAGTTAATTCAAATTCCAGAACATGGAAGATGACAAAAGAAGCAGAAACATTTACAGCTGACAACAAAATACACTGTGTATTTGTGTGTTAGTGAGGTACCATCTGACGTATGCCCCCTTTCTATCTATTAGGATTGTATGGATTTTTTTAAAACTATTTTATATGCTTTGACTTACGAACTCCATTCAGGAACGAATTTAACTCGTATATCAAGGTGTTACTATACACATAAATACCTACATAACATTGCTTACATTTCCAAACCCAAAACAACAAGAACAACCCTCCCTCCCCCCCCCCCCTAAAAAAATGAAAATTTCTCTTTAGTCAAGGATTTTTACATCATGGACAATGATTGAAACTTCTTCCTTGGAATGTGGATGACCTTTGAATAGGTTACGTACATTTTATGTATATAAGTTAATAAAAAAGTCAATTTGACTCTAAGAAAGAAGTAAGTTATATTCTAATCGGATGGGGCATCAGAGAGAACAAAGAAACAACTCAAAAATCCGTCAATGCCTCAATAGCTTGTTCAATATAATGACTATACGATGTACATCGTATAACCGGATTAATGAATGTGGAGCTGACATATGTATGCAATACTTAGTAGTAGTGGGAGCCAAATGACCATCCACATAAAAGTGTTTTTTACAAGTACATACCCGTCGTTGCCTTTGTTGTGTCTTGTAACATTTCTTACAAACAGAATGAAAAAAAAAGGCCCAAAATCAGTTTTTGGTACCTAGCCAATTCTTTGTAGCAGTTGAATTATTCTTCATTATTGGATAATTGATCACAGCTAAGAAAAATCTAATTCAAATTTAACTAATCAGGCTGATTATAGCTAATCAAATAAAATGGCATGACAACTAAGCTGCCTTCTTCCGAAAATTTCTACAAGCTGTGAGGGTGACAAAGTTGATTTTTGGTTTTTTTAATAGAACTGCAGGTAATAATTTTTACATCTATACATATAGATAGTAAATATGTCGGAACATTGAGAACTGACAACAATATAAACAATGATTGTCTATCGCAATCTTTCAACAAAGATTAACACAAAAAAATGGCCCAAAAGTACCACAACACCTGAAGTTTTTGCCTCAAACGCCTTATTTTGGGGTCCTGTAGAGGTGAACCATTAAAAAATGTCCTCTACTTATGGTTTTGATGACCAAATTAATACTACTGTTTCTTTCCATCTATCAAAAATGTTTTTCTTAAGTAAATGTCTCGTTGTGTCCTTTAATGTACCCCACAAAAGCAATCAAAAAAGGCCCAAATCGGTTGGTAGCAGTTAGCCAATTCATTTCCCAACTATGCTATCATTATTTAATAATTGTGGAGAATTTTTCATAATTAAAATTGAACTAATTGAATTCCACCAATGAACGCTCAGAACACAGTAAATTGTATAAGGACCACAAAAATCTACAACTGATAACAAATTACAATGTAAATATATTTACTAGTGAAATAACGCAGTGAGTCAAAGATGAACTTCTTTTGTAAGGAATTGGAAAATAAGTGAATTAGCCATGAAATTAACCAATCAGTTTGATAAAATCGATATTAATAGGAACAGAATCTTAAAAGATTGTTAGTTAGTCCGTCTCACTTTTTCTTAATCATCAAATTACATATGAGCACTTTATAGAGAGATGACATTTTGAATGGAGGATTTTGATTGTCTAAAAGATGGTTTAAGCGTATTTTGAGTCATTGATTTCCATTAATAATAGCAAAAAATCATGAGTTTGAACTTGTTTAACCAACCAAAGTTATCCCAACTATCATAGGAACAAGAATGATATGAAGAACCAGGAAGTTGTTTCACCCTAGGTTTTATAATTTGTACAAATATGATTTATGCAACATAATTAAACTTCATATGACGTTATTGTGTCAATCTTCACAATTTTAAACCACACATAACAATATAAACAATTAATCTATAGAATAGGTCTAGATCGAATTTTAAATGAGAAATATTCAGACTAAATTTTTTGTATATATGAATTTTTCTTTTTTTTAAAGACCGAATAGTTATTTGAGATCAGTCACGACCGAGCGTCTTTAAAGGAAGGAGTTAGTTTGATACACAAAAAACAACATATCAGTCTACGACCAGACTAGGATTTTCAGATCCAAATCCAACATGAATACTAATAGCAGTAGGACTTTCAGTATTCATTTTCATGTCTTTGGTTTAATACTTTTCATACATAGCTTCATGCTTGAGTATTCTGCCTTTAATTTGTATAATAATCCTTCCGAAAAAGTTACGTCGTCATTATATATCTACAAAATTACAAAAAAGACTCATTATTACAATAGCCTTATCAAATGATCATTAGTGTACTCTTCCTTTGAATCCTTTAATTATGCCAATGATTATATCAGTGTTCAAGGAATTATTTCCTTGCCTACTATCTCAACCCTTTAAATGAAAATAGAAACCACATATAAAGGAATGGAAAGATGTTCTATATACCTTAGGGTGTTTCTTATCGTCTACTTAAAAATCAAAGTTTTTATTTTCATTCTCTCAATCAGTTCTAATTCTGAAAATACATTCCTGTACCAAAAATTGTAACATTTAAGCCACATTCAGAGTTTGTCAAATTGTCAATTTTGACAACATCTGCTTACTTTTTTATTTTACAATATAAATCAAACTTAGAATAAATCTAAATTTAACAACTAATTTGAAGACAAATGTACATCAATTATTGGTTTGTTTTGTACATAAATTACTTTGTAATCCATTTTATACTAAATAATATAATTTGGATTTTTGTTAAAAAGGATTGAATATACTAAGGCAGTACAGGTATTTCCATAAAATTGATTTATTGTTTCAGACAAAGTTGGTCTTGTATATAAGTTTATTTATATATTTATATGCTATTTTTTTTAATAACTATTAAAAACGTTTAGATGCAAGGGCGTACATTAAATATTGATTAAAGTCCAAAATATTTTGCACAGCAAAGTTATATTATGAAGGTAACAAAATGACGTTGTGTGAGACAAGTAAAGGTAAACGACTGATTTTAAGGGTCACCCTAATGTGCATACACATATCTGAGCAGAATTTGAAGAGTGTTGAGCTAAGAAAACCGCACCCGTTCGCCTTTCTAGAATACCTACATTCATACAAGGACGTTCTAATAACTGAAAGGAAATTTGCTCATTTCTTTTTGCATTGAATAATATTGTACTACTCTAACTAATACCATGGTTCATGCACTCATAAATTATAATATGTAATATTTTACAAAGTTTGTAAGAGTAACTAAGAAATATGCATAGGCCTATAGACAGGGTTGTAAATTGTAAGCATTTTTTTCTTTTCTAAAGCTGTTATAATTATTTTGGATGAGAGATTATCTTAGTATAAGTAATGTGTAACCAAGGGAAGTGTTCTGTCGGTCCTTATTCACCCGGTCCAATCAATATAGATAAGACCGGGCCGGTCTTATCTATATTGGGTGGAGTCCTTAGGACTATCAGTACAATAACTGACTAAAAGAAGGAGAAATACGTTCAGTGACGTCATCAAGGACTGAAATTTATATTTTTTTTATGGCTGGACAATACCGGACCAAGGCTGAGCTGGACAGGACTCCAGTCTTCTGTCCGAATTAAGGATTCTTGCTCAATACGAAGTGGGACTCTAACTTATTTTTTTCCATTTCACAACTGATTGTAGCTAATTTAATGAAACGTCATGAGAACCAAACTGCTCGCCTCTCAAATATTCTTCAAATTTTCATGGTTACCATGTTAATTTTCGGGTTTTTTTATTTTTCACAATACAAAAATTCTTCGCATTTACAACGTTACTAATGATTAATGGAGAGTAACGTGGAGGAACTCATAGGAGTAAGTCCCTGTTGGACTCCAAATTGAGGATCAAAAACAGAGCCATTGCTATGTCTTTGTAAAGGATAAGAGTCTCAATAAGCCCTTCCCAGAAGTTGAAGAGTCTTTTGCATCAAGATATGTATCCCGTATTTACCAAAATAACTAATATATTATTCCGGGACTCGATAGGGGGGGGGGGCTCCAGAAAAGAAAAGATAATGGTAATCGGGGGCGGCTCAACTCCCAAAATATGCAAAACAAAACTAAAGGTAAAAATGGGACGAGTGATAATCCTTTATACAAAAAGAAAAAGCTGTTGATAACTCTCTAACGAAAGTGTCGTCGGTTATTAACGCCAAGGTGGCATCCCATACGAAGAACTCAAAAATGTTTGAGTCATTTTTAAAGGGATGAACATAATTTCTCAGCCGAGCCAAAGACCGACAACCGGTGCCTGAAAGGGGCAGGTAAAATCAGATTCGGGCTTCGGAAAGCAATAACGGAGGATGAAGTCAGAGACTGCCTTCCATTCACGTAAGCAGGCAAGAGCACCTAGATATAGATAGGGAGATGTTAAGATCAATCCTAGTTCCTTGCAGCTAATATAATAAAACATCATGATAGCTAAGCACCTCTCCTCTAAACATTCTTGAAATGGTAAAGGTTATCACCTTAATTTTCGTTACTTTTATTTTTTACAAACAAAAAGTGCAAAGGATTTATAACCATAACCATAGGTACTCTACATACTAAACAAGCATCAATGTGCTTCTAAAATAATAATAATTAATGTTCTATTCATAATTTGCAAGGCTGAATCTTTGGAAAAAGGAGGGAAAATCAGATAAGATGATAAAGAAAAAAAAAACCATAAAAGAGTTCATCAAAATCATTCATTGAAAAATGCTTTAAATCAAGGTCTAACATAGATTTTATCACCCAGATGGGTACACCTTTAACAAAAGAAATGAATGGTGTTTTGCACAGCTTCCCCTTCTCCACTTACAGACATAAAATACATCATCAAAACTGGTTTGACAAATCCTGCTTTATTACTGGCATTATTATATAATGGAATGGAATGGTTGAGATGCCTTCTACTAGAGAGAGATACTGTTCTTGAATAGTTTTACATTATACGATAGGACAACGCACAGGGTTTCCCTTTCCACAACTGGGATATTAATTTTAAATCGACAAGAGTCATAAGTACATATGTGATGCGTCAACATAAAGAACATCTTGAACAAAAAAAAGTAAAGGAAAAAATCCCATTCGTTTTTTTTTTTTTTTACTTCTTTTATACACAGAATCCAATACTTCATTGGCATATTTGCGTCTTTATTGGCTCATTATTCAAATTTGTAGGATAAGGTAAGATACTCAAGAGTTTTAGCTATAGTTTAAAACCTTTATTTGATTTGAGAGCCCTATATTGCCCTCGATATGCCCCTTCAAATATAATATGTCCATTTTTCATTCTTTTATTGTAACTATGAATTTTGGCTATTTTAAGAATGCCATTTGCGAGACACCCAAGGGTTAATAAAAGTCCATTGCTGAAAGAAATTGATCAAAATTTGTCAAAGTATACATTTGTTAACTTTGGTCAATCCTTCCTTACTTACTTAAAAGTAACAGAAAAACAAGGTATAATGGTTTTTCTATAAATGAAGTCTTATAATCATAAATTATTATGATGAATCCTCTTGAAGGTGCAACGAGTTGTACCCTTAAAGCAGCAAACATTTATTGTCACAATTTACAAAGGATGAATAGATCGATTTTATGGTTGAGAAGAGGGAGGGAGGATGTGATCGTGACTAAATACAGTCCCACAAATCAAATTAAGGTTCTACAGTATAGTTAATATTCTTGGTTATCTCAACTTTTTCCGTAAAATTGAATACAATGGCTATAATTGACCGAAATTGGGCTGTTGGTTTATATGTTATATTGGACCTTTCTACTCTTCCTGATACTTGTTGGAGATTGTTAGTGTGTTAACTCATCACATATGTATGTATACGAGCACACTTATTCAGATGGGTGAGGTTTTACTTACATACACCCACACACCTCTTAAAGCAATGGCAACGGCAATGATGGCTCTACAACCACCCCCTCCTTTTAGTTAGACACTCTTACCTAGAACTGGCATGTCCTCATCCACCTCCACAATGACTCTTCCAGAGAGAAACTGTCCCGGGAAAAAGAGAAGGTTTGAATTATCAAACATAATGATAAATTTAATTAGTTTTCGTGAACTCATTCTGACGGATTGGTTTGTTTTATTTAGTAGTAGTACACACACTCAATCACTATTATTTCACTTCACAGACTTGTCAAAAATATATAAGTAAAGTGTTGCTCTCAAACAACTGGCAGTGTGGAGGGACTCTCCATACAGAAAGAAAGAAATATACTGGGATATTTGGTAAAATACGGCTGGTACTATTAATTAAATCCGAGAAGCATAGGGTAGTCTAATGATGTTAGTTATGAACACACTATTTTAGAGGATTATAGGACTTGAAAAGGACAAATTTTCTTATTTTGGAGGAAGGAGAAGAAGAAGAATTCTTCCCTATTCGGAACTAACAACTACAGAATGACGACTACTGAGGAAGAAGTATATAGACGAACGAGGAGGAGGATATACCCCCCCCCCTCACTACCAGTACCATCATGACCCCCGAACAAAACCAAACCAAGGTATACATAGGAGAGTGCGCTTTTCCTTTCAAAGCAGATAGATTTTTCATAAGGTATGATGGTATGAATAAAGCGAGTCCCTCCATAACGAGCATCATGCCTAAATACATTTGTGTGTGTGTGACTTAACAGGTAGGCTCGTTTCATCTTTTTTTATTATTTTAGGTTTGACTCAAAAGAAGCTGCACAATATGTAGGTATATATAGTATACTTAATATGTACCTATCTACCTTGATATGTACATATATATCCACAATAAATATATATAAACCAAACGAATGTAAACCCCCTACATACCTATGTTTTTAAATGCACAAGATGTCAAATTATCCCGGGCAATCCACGCCATCTACACGGACAAATAAGAACTAATTAAACTCAAAACGTCATTATCTTTATTGTATCACAGAACCTTTCCTCTGAAAGTAAACAGAAAAAAGGCTTACAGTCAGTTGGTAGCAGCTAACCAATTCATCCTCCCAAACTATGGAATCATTATTTAAAATTAGTGAAGAATTTACAAAGTTTAACAATTAACGTTTAGAACACTGATTAGTGGGGAAAAGAAACAGAAATATTCACACCTGACAACGTAATAGACTGTATATTTTGACATAAGCAAAGTAACGCCATGATATATGCTAGTATTGAGTTTCAGTCTGAAAGTCCTAAGCCAGATTTTAAATAAAAATTCAGTCTAAATTAATCTCAAAGAAAAGTTCACTCTGAATCAGTCATACGAAAAAGCTGTGTGGATCTGGTCTTATTTAAAATTCCCCCTAGACTTGTGTTTCAACAACTGTGAACATCGACCAAAATGACGTGATATAAAGTAAAATATATTGTATGCATCAAATTTGTACAGCTCATAAAATAGCTCCATAGATTGAACCTGAAAAAATTGTTCCACGATTTGAACACGATTAAATTTCCGTATACATTGTTTGGTCTAAAAATAAATAAAACCACTTCAGAACCGAACGGGGGAAAATGATCTTGGACAACAACATTATTAAATACATTTAAAATATGTTTTTCTCAAGATAGTTCCCCTGGCGCTTTTCAACGGTTCTTTCGGCTTTGAAGTGGGGAAACTAGGTTCATACATAGGGATGGAAATATTGTCTAAATTGCGGTGAGCGTAATAACTAGGCCGGAGAGAATACCATAAAACGTATAGTAACTTTGAGAGACGACATATCTGCTGATGGAGATCACCAAAATGATAGAACAAGGATCTTGCTGATATGTTAAAATTTTCAAAATGTGATTGACTACACTACACATACATAGGATTGTAAATTATTAACATTTTTAACGTGTTAAATTTTTTTAGCAGTATCAAAGTATGTTTTTGCCTCTATTGCCTTATTTTTTTTAGTCTCCAAGATTACGCCAAAATATAAAGCTTGATTTTGATCAAACTTGTTACAAAGATTATAAATGGTCACTGTAGGAGGGCATTAAATTTTGAGAGGTCCAGGTAACTCAAAATGTAAAAAATGCATAATCGACAGTAAGTTTGGAACAAATTGAGAAACATCACTCATTTGGACTTTACGCGGAGGGTTTGCGCTCTACAGAGTGCCCATTCTAGTTATTGATTGTTTTTATCTTGATACACCACATATTTTATTTGATTATATTCACCACGTGACTAAAATTTATGTATAACCCAGGTTACATAACATCTTTTTTGTTCCGAATTTTATTGTACATACTTTTAAAAATATGTTCTATGTGATATGTAAATACAGGTTTTAACCATTCCTTCATACATACATACCTACATTGAATGAGTACTGCAAGTATGTTGACCTCTGGGACAAGAAAAATTGAAAGTAGGGGAAATCTCAGGATAATAATAATAATTGATAGAACGGATGTGATTATACCGTAAGTTATTTTATATTTAAAGGCACTAGGTGGGATTACCTTGTGTTTTTTCTTATCTTCAAATGTCATGTACTTCCAAAAAAGTGTTGGAGTGGCCGGGGGAGGGGGTTGACCCCTATCTTCTCTGTTGTTTGGGGGCAAATTTTTGGGGAAAAAGTTAAGAAAAGAATTGGCAAATTTTTTCCGCAAATTAATTGACGTAGGGATCGTAAACCACGTGGTTCTTTTTAAAATAATTTTAACAACATGTCAACAAAACATTCTTGTTTTCTTCCCACACCTATGACCACGTATTTTTTTTTTTTTACCTTCGCCCAGAGACCTTTCTTGACCTATTTTTTGGAAGTCAAATAAAATTGATTTCCTTTTTTCCCAACATTTTTTAGATTTTAGTAGAATAGAATATTTTATTTTTAACTTTCAAACTTTTTTCAAGGACTTACTTATGGCCTTTTTAAAAGAATTTCATTTAATGACTTTTTTTAGAAAATATCATTATTTTGTCAAAAAAGGAAAAATGTCAATCCTTTTCTATTTTTTCAAATTTTAGTCCTGTTCCCTACCACGTAATATTATTTTGGTCCACTAAGTTTTAAGTTGACCCCTTCCCTCTCTCAACGAGAATAGACGAATTTTTATATCTTATTCTCCCTAAGTGTTCACATGGTTTGTGAATGTCCCACCGGGTCGTCAAAAAGTAAACTGAGGTAGCACCAAATCGAAAAAAATCTTAAATTGATTTCCTCAAAAAAAATATAAGATCTGAAATCTCCAGTTTTTAACTGTTGTAAATCTATGGGATAAGGTCTTCAACATCTACAGATGGCCTCTCCTTTGAAAATCAAATTACTCCTTAACTGATATTTAAATTATATAGAAAAAGATATTAACTCGACACCAAATTTATGTTGTTAACTCGGTTTGTTTGTTTTTAATCGGTATTATAGAAAAAGTTAGAAATTCCTGTTAAACTTGATACAACTACTAAATATATTACCAATACGATCCAATTAAATTTTTAGAGTTTTAGGTCAAACAAAAAGTTATTTCATTATTTTTAAAGCAGGATTACTGATAAAGTTACAAATCGATTTTGTTAAAACATTGTAGTAAGGTTATAACAGTAAGAGTCTCTTTGATTTTCAGAGGTCAAGGTCATACAAAATATAAAATTGTGAAAAAATCGTTTATTAAGCTCTATTTCTTTAAAGTGGATTTTTTCCCAAAAAAAAAATAATTAAAAATGTATATGAAGTGAAATAATTTGAGGGCAGAGTGTGTAGAATTGAGTTTTTGGAAAATGAAATATTGTTGGAAAATCGACAGTAGTGGAAGGTGTGTGGTCATGGGCAGTGATGAAAATTCGGTGTATTTCTTAGGTGCCCTATTTATTTGGAATAGGTAGTCTGAAAAATTGAATTTCCTCTTCCTTAGCAGTTGTCCTTTTTTGAATTCCTGAGTAGTGAACATCCTTTCCTAAATCGATTCAATTATATTCCTAACGTAATTGAACATTCGTGTGTGCTCATAAAAGACGGGTGTAACCCTGAGGATTTGTTGTGAAGTTATGATTTTAAGTCCTTTTTGGACTCAAAGTAGAATTGGGGATCGGCATCGGAGTAATATTAGCAAATGTCCTTGTTTATATCCTTTTCTCCTTCCTCCCTTGTCACAGCTGATTGTAGTGTATCTAATAAACATTATTATCATGAGCCTTATTCTTTCTCTCCTCCAACATATTCTTGAAATTGTCAGGGTTACCATTTTGATTTTCGCTTTCTTTTTTTCTAACATACACATTCTACACTAGATTTTCATCATTAGTCATGTGGGTTTGAATGAGTTACGCATCAGAGAAGGAGTATCTGAAAAGGTATGAAAACAGACAAATAGTAAACCCCCCGCAAAATAAAAATATACAGCTAGTTAAAAAGGTATCAAGTTAATTTTTAGTATATAAATTTTTGATGAAAGGAATTCCTTATTTTCGAGGTTTGACGCAAATGTGATAATAAATTGATATAGACCATAACTTTTGAACAAATTGAGATAAAAAACTAAAATTTAATTTTGTGGGGTCAAGGTCTAACTAAACAAATTGTGGTACATCAGTTGAACTAGTATTATTTTTGTAATTTTTTAGGAAAAGGTTTGTGCTCTAACGAAAGGCTAGTCTAGTTATATATGTAGCTAGAGTTACTCATATACTGTTCATGTATGAACTTATATCATATGTTAAACGTCCTGTAATCACACTTTTAGATTTCCTTATCCATTAATCCCATGAATCAACTTCCTGAATCCTTGTTTATTTATGTACTTTGCATTCGATGATTATAATAGGTCAACATACTCATGGATTACAAAAGAGAAGGATAGGAACAAGAGAAAATATTTTTCTGGGGGCTCTACATTAGTCGTCATAACATTCCCTTCTTTTTTTTTTATAACTTAATGTACCGGGTGTAATAGAGAAAAATACACTTGTACAAGTGATCTTTGCAAAGTTTACATGATTTTTTTTTGATTTTTTGTAAACTTCGTTAAAGTTGATTGAAGACAAGACATATAAGCATATATTTTGTTTTATCAAAAAGTTCGTCAGATCTAAGATATCTGAAGAACGCTACATAAAAATCTGCATTAAAAGCAATTCTCCACGTAGGAAATACTGCTTTAGACAAAAAATCAGAAAACGATATATCTACATTTTCTACTGCCGCTATTAAGCAAATGGAGGTTGAAGACGTGATAAATATTAAATGAAAGAAAAATGTAGATTTGGTCATAGTTGGTCCCAAACAATCCAATCATCATTACTGGGAAAAGGATCTATATTTATGAGAAATTTTGTTGCAAAATTGAATGGTACAAAGCAAATATTCATCCTAATACATACGGACTGGTCCATTAAAATCCTATCACTCTGAATTTTAAACTTCAACAAGATATAATTTATTACTTAATAATATAATTTCAGCAAAATTAATACAATAAATAGCTATATGTCTGAGCTCTCTTAATCATTAATGGTGCCGCTCTTAACGGCAATGACGGCTTCCAGGGGGCGGCAGAAGGCCTGTAACACGCTGCAGGTGTAGTCATCTGCCATAGCGTCCAAGTGCTGGCTGACAGTGGCACTGAGGGCCGTGGTGTTTGGATGACGGACACTACAGGCCTTTCCCTCAGCATGCACCCAAAATGTGTAGTCGAGGGGATTGGTATCAGGGCTGTAGGGAGGCCAAAAGGGTACAAAAAGAGCCGAAAGAACTTAAAAGACTCATTGAAAAGAGTCTTGCAACGGAGGAGATGGGTTTATCTCATTGCTGGTGTCAAAAGTGGCCTTTCCACCCTTACAAGGCTCTTTCCATCTACTTTTTTGATAGCTCTATTGACAGTCTGGTGTGAAACCCCAACATATCTTGCATGGACCCTCATAGACTTGAAGGGATAGGCCAGGGCTGTTTACTTTCACTCCTTCGGGTCCAGTTTGCCGTTTTTGAAAGATCCCTTCTTCCTTTCCAATGTTTCTGACTTACTGACGGCGTAGATGGGGGTATTGGAGAATTCTGTCTTGGCCGATTATTTACTGGTTGATGATTTTTTGTTAGTTTCAAAATTGTGAATATTGGCAAAATAACATCATAAAAGTTTTAATGTATTACATTAATAATACATATTTGCATAACTCATGAATCAGGATTTTGGGAGAAAATCGATATATGGATTGTGACCGGGAAAAACAGTCCACGATTTAAAAACGATTAAACTTCGGTCTATAATATCATATTTCGGTCTGGACCAAAATATTGATTCAAATCGGTCTAAAAGAATTACTTAGACAGAAGCGTATTCGATCATGTACCAAGTCTCAAAAATAGTAAGGACATGATCAGGGGCTTCCACAGGGGCTGGGTCATAGGGGTAATCTGCAAAACGCCCGTTAGAGCAGGCAATGTTCAAAATATACGGCAATCTATAAAATTTCCAATAGAGTCATCATTTACATTGCCAGTTAAAATGCTTATTAAACAATTCATTCCAAGCATTTTGATAATTTAGAGCATTTTCATTGATATTTAATTGTATTCAGACATTCCAACTATTGTCACGAGAGACTCCATTTTATTTTGCAGAATATACCTCGGACAACAGGTTTTCTAGCTAATCTTCAGGCCCTGGACAATGAAATAAGTTCTTACATGCTTGTCCAACTCGGCAATTTCCATTACTTAACAGACACATTTTGGTCGCCCATATTACCAGAACGATAATATTTTGAACAACTGCCTTGCTGTTGCATTCGATACCTTGGTCATTGTGATACTGAAAAAAGTATCGAATTTTCTCTTTCTTTTTTTTTTTGCTTATACTTTTGGAACGCTGTTTTACACAACTGACTTCACCAAATACAAAACTGTAAATGTGCTTTTTAAGTGTACGCTTAACCTTTAAGCATGCTTTAAAAAAATTTTCATCCAATGTATTAATCGTGGGGTATAGTTCACTTAAGACATCAAGCGAAAAAACCTCAGAACTTTTAATTTAACCAAATATATCAATTTTTGTTTCTTTTATTGTGACGATGAATTTTGGCTACTTTAAGACTGTTAATAGGGGTAAAGGGTTCATCAGAATAATTTGTGAATAGAAATTGAGGGTAATTCGTTGTTGTAGAATACAAATGTACTCCAACCCAATTTTGAGCAAAATAATTCTAGCCTCCTTTAGTGTTGACGAGCCACAGTTGTTCTCTTTCTCTTTACAACAATTTTACAGGACTATTTAAGCGTATAATTGATTGATAAATGTCATTTTGCACTCTTTGTAAAATTGATGATTGCTTTGTACTAATAAACAATAAACAGTTATTTTTAAACGTGTAAGTAAAAAGATTAATTTATTATAAAAAATACTTACTTTTTAAAAGTTTCAAGCAACATTAAATAAATAGGGCCTGGATATTGAGTACTTTTGATCGTACAGTTATTCAATAGGACATGAGCAAACCAACAAAACTATAGTAATGAATCCTAATAGAATTGTCAAATCATGCAAAGGATAAAAATGAAAATAGTTTGTCAGGTTATCGAATGAGAGTGCAGTTTTAGTATTATAGAAATGAGATAAAGAACATGCAATAAATCTCCAGCTACTGAAGACATATTTAGAGTAGTAAAAAATATGCCCTGTCAGTATTTTTTTAATTCAATTTATTGCTTCTTATTCTTTAATTTTTTAATCATTTTTTAAATATTTATTACACAGGGGAACAATGAAGGGGGGGGGAATTTGTAGAAATGAATTGAAGACAATAATCAAATTTATCTATGAGAGTAAAATCCAAAATTGCTCTCAATTTTTCTGTCAGTCATCTGAATTCTAAAATATCTGGAATTGTAGTAATTGGGGACTATTATCGGTCAGAGTCCTTTTGTATCCTTAAAAAAATCACCAAATTAAAAATAGGATTATTAAAACTTATGTAAAAGTATTTTTTTATGATTATATGTTACTATCAATTTTCGGCCAAATGTTTCAGATGGTCCTTCGTCGAAATGTCTGCTTGGCAAATATTTTTGACTAAAAGTCCGCTCAAGGAATACCTATATGACATCCATCAAAAATAAATTTTTAATATGATAGAATCCTTAACTACTTGAGTTTGGCGTTTCAAAAAGATACAATTGGTTATTCTTACATATATAAAAAACATTACATTTTTAATACTAATAAAAATTTCTACAAATATACATTTTTTTAAGCGAATTTTTGGAAAATAAATTAGGAAGCATAAGTTGAGATGATATTGTGTGTATTATGTAAATTATTTAAATAATTTTTCTGCTACTTTTCACCTAACCAATGTTCTGAATGTTGATTGGTTGAATTAGAAATAGCTCCTTTTAAAGTGTGAACAATTTACAACAAAAATTAAATAATAATAATTCCATAGTTTGGAAGAATTGGCTAACTACCAATTAATTTGGGCCTTCGGAAGAAAGGTTGCGTGATACAATAAACGTAACGACTTGCAGGAAATCAGAAGGAAAAAAAGGAACAGCTTTAAAAAAACAGTTGATTAAAATCATTCATCCTGGATAAAAAATTGCTAAATGTATAAATAAATTATAAAGAAGGCATTATCAAGTTAAATAGATAATTGAATATAATCTGATTCATTGTTTCAGGAGCATACTGAGAAATATTGGGGATAAAATGTTAAATTCAGAGGAATAAGAAGCATTTATGAGGGTAGTCTGAAAAGTTTCAGCTCAATTTCTTTTTGCTGCAGGGTTGAAAGATCTGAGTGAGGGTATTCTAAGGAAGTACAAAGGCTTTGGAATAGATTTTGGTACGTCTAAGCATGTAATAGATATGTATGCAGACGATATTACTTTAATGCTGGAAGCAAATTCTAAAAAAAAAAAACAATTAATAAAACGGATTGAAATTTTATTGAATTACATATTGAAATATGAAGAGAGGTCTGGATGGAAGATCAATAGGGATAAAACATCCATTCTTCCTATTGATTTATGGGTTCCCCGTGGGGGTGTAAGATTGCAGATTGTTCAATCAAGGAAGTAATTGAAATGCTAGGAATTGATTGGAGTAGTGTAGGAGCTTCTACCTCAAACTGGTCAAATCTTCATAACTATATAATGAGGTCTATTCCAGGGTGGAGGAATTTCAATATCCTAAAGAGACGTGACATGTACAACACTCAAATTGTTCCAAAGTTTCTGTATAAGGTAACATCTATCCTTTGGTTGGCGGAAAAGGCAATTGACAAAGAAAATTGTTGGTTGGAGAAGTTATTTCACTGGAGATTCATACCTACTCTGAAAAGACCTAAAAAAAACTAGGAGATGGGTTGGCCTTGCTGTCGAGAATCATATCAAAAATATATAAAAGAATATTTATTGATCTAATGAAGAATACAGAGACCGAATGGTGTCCGTCTATTTCATATACCCCAGTATATAATTGGTTGATACTAGGTACGGATTGGGTTAATAATATGATTAGGATACATTCCCCATCCGGGGCAGCGAGCCAGAGAATTATTTGTAAAGATACTCCGAATTTCCCATCTTCCTCAACGATTGACATTGTGCGTCGGAATTGTTACAAAAAGTTTTTCTTTAAAATGAACTCGACAATATTCGCGATGGTTCGGTGTTTAGTTAAGGAAAATTTATCTTCCCACTTAAAAAAGTAGCATTAAATCATTTACCACCAATACCATGGTACCTGTTAATGAATTATTCATCTAAAACAGAAGACGAAGCCACAAGAGCTTGTGATTATTTTCGGGACCTACTCGAGTTACCTTGTAAATGGACAAACATAATTATGGTCTCAATCTCGAACATAAAGGATGGGAAAAAATTTACAGGCCAATTTCATCAGGTTTCATTTATTTTGATAAGGTATTGTGGTAAAATGTTTAATTCGACAGTTCACGCTTTTGCAAGTTGTCCGGCTCTCATAATTGTAAGAGAGTTTCTCACACTGAATGTTCCAAAGATTACGGAGAAGTTTGTCTCCCCTTTATTATTATTTGGACTTCCGTCAAAAAGCCAAAATGCAAAAATCGAGTAATAGAACATGCTGTTATAGGCTGCAAAAAATTGACCATTGAAGAGCCCATCAAAGTAGAAAATCTTAGAGCAGTAATGATTGCGGCTGATATTCATCCTTTTTTACCAAGGTTCCTAATATTGGTTTAACTTTATGAACTTACGCGGGAGATCTAATAATATCCTTCTTGATCAGATGTAAAATTAAAGTTCCTTCGTCGATTGGTTCGAAATTTTGGAAAGTTTAAAAATGAATCGATTTCAAATTATTTGTTTGTTGTTGTTTATGTTTTATTATGTTTTATAAATTAGTTTTTAGTTACTTAAATTAATTTTCAGAATTTTATTCATTTAGTATATTTGAAGTCAATTTTTTTAAATGATTTCAAAGTGTGTGTTGCCGTTAGTAGATTTTATTCCAATAGTTTTATTAATATGTCTCAAAACTTAAAATTGTTTTTATCGTGATCATTTTTTTTCTAGAGATCTAATTGTAAACTAAAATGTTTATTTAATATGTAATGTATGTAATCTCTCTAGAATGAATAAAGTTGAAAGAAAAAAAAAAAAGTTTCTGACCTAACAAAGATACAAGACACTTTTTCTTAATTGTTCATTTTATGTTTCAAGATGGCACTTATCCTTGTAACCCTACTCACTTCTTCCAGTGATACTCCCATCTCTGTTACCCGTCCAAATAGTACTCAATGTTTTTCTTTGCAAAATAATTGTTCAGGAAGGTAAAAAAATCTTTGTCCTCCGAGTCCAATTTTTAGTTGAGGGAACAAAAAGAAGGTGCCTGGCGCTAGATCATCAACTCACTCAAACTTATGTTACATAACAATAATTAATTTTCACTTTATTTGACAAAAATATGGCTTCAGCTCGTCAAGCAATGATGCCTAGTATACACTTGTAATGGTTTTTCTCTTTTTGAAGATAATAGATTAAAATAATTCCATGACTATCCCAAAACTTAGTCCTCATCACTTTCCTAGCCAAAAAACAGTTTTAGTCCGTTTTCACAAACTCACCCATATCAACTCACTCAAACGACTTCTACATAACAGCTACACGTCCAAAATGGCAAAATTTTGGTGAGCAACTTTCAACAGATGCACCATAGATGTGACTAGCTTTTATTTACGAGTGCCGCCATCTTTAAGTTGAGGTGGGACATCTTTTAGAGCACCTTTGTCTATAAATCTTGAAGTTTCACCAGTTTACAAATACAAATATTTTTTACTGCCTCTTTTGGTTGTTCTCACTTTAAAAAAAGAAAATTGCCAATTGTCTTACATGAACCTAATTTTCGGATATTAGTACACTATGAATAACAGTTAACTGTTGAATAGGCAAAGATGAATAAAAAACTGTTCATTGTTAACGTCTTTTGAATGGGTATATAGGTGCATCCAATGTGCTTTATCGTCACAATTTGCACTTTATATAGGTATTGTAGTTTAGCCTATCCTACTTGAGACACGATTAGAATAAAATATAAATGCCACTGTTGCTGGGTGATGAGATATCCAGGTTGTCTACGTGTGATTGTATTTTATAGCTGTACTATGGTTCCTATTAGTATGATTGTAACAAATATGAAATGATGTTATGATATTAAACACTGACAACTTGAAGAATGTTTATAAGTAGAACAGCTTAGTTCTCATAGCGTTTTAGTAGATGAGTTACAAGCATCCGTGAGAGGAAGGAAATAAACACAAATCCCACTCCGTATAAGAAATTTCGCCAATGTCGTTCTTCAATTCTACTCAACATGTCATTTTTTAATATTCCTTTAAATGGTTAGATGTAGTTGGACTGATTTAGTATAAGCAAACATTATAGTATTACATTTACTCCAACTAACCTAGGAATCTTGTGTGAAGTCCATGTACATAAAGTATATTTCTTTCTCTATGAATGACTGGGGTGCAAATATGCGCACGTTGAGTTCAAGGGAATAATTTCTCCCGTGTGCGTTGTCCATGAGCAGCCTCTATTCCATGTCGTTTTTCGATATTTGCTATTTTTAAATACTGACAGGTCATATATTATGGAACTCAAATTATAATGTATAAGCCTCCTAACATATTATTTTATGATACTTAATGATTAACGGTATACTCTTTTCCAAAAAAATGTAAGAAATTTCCGCAAAAATAACATACATATCTAATACTTATATTGGAATTTATTTGAGTTTTGAATATAAACCTTCTTCCAAAATAAGAAATTCGATATAAGATTTAAATTTTTTTAAATGTAGGTCGTGAAAAAATTACAAAATGAAGCAAATATGAAGTAGATAGTAGCTATTAGTGTTGAGACTTGGTTCAAACCCGTTTGTTTTTTTAAAGTTCGTTCTTAAAAGATTTTTTTTAAAGACTCATTTAGTCTGATATTTCGGTCCATACCGCGAGTACAGGCACTAAACCAAAATCAAACCTTCTTCAACCCGTGGACATATCTTTTTAGTTCTACATCTACGGAGTTGAATTAACATTTAGGTTGTATCCCCATTATTTTTAATTAGAATGTTTTATAGTACAACCAAACGACAGTTGAAATAAAAAATAAGCAAGTTTGGTTCTTTCCTTTGTCACAAAGTCTAAAAATATCGGGGCAACAGCAATATCTTCCGAGCCGTTGTTTGTGCCAAAAAAGCTGCAAAGACAACTGGCATATCCATCCAGACTACCTACAACATCAAGAAGTCCATTAGTGCTCCATACCGACAAAATTAACCAAAACTTATTTAGCACAAATATGGTGTGTTTCTGGCCGGCCTCCTTTTGGCCCTCCTCCAGCCCTGATCTCAACCCTTGTACATTGCAGCTTGGGTGTATTGAAGAAAAATGTCTGTCTCAAAGTCCATCCAATTTTGGATTCCCTCCGAGCTGCCATCATGACAGGTTGTTAGGCAATGGGCACGGTCTTCATCGTCAAGAGCTGCCAATATGTTCGCCGGCGTGTACAGGCTGCAATTGCTTGTGAAGGGGAATATATTAAATAGCTAAATGTAGTATTTAAGTATATTACACATTGGTTGTGAGTTGTAGCTTATTGATTCTATCAAAATAATTTGTTTGTAGTTTCGTCATGCTATGCTACTACAGGGTCTACTCTTTATGAAGCAATTTTCTCCTCTATATTTATTTATGAGTTCTACAAATATAATTTATGCAACACCTATCAACTTACGTTATTGTAGGAGAATGTTCCCCATTTTGAAACACACATGACGTTATCAACAATTCATCTATAGAATGGGTCAAGACCAAATTTAAAATGTGACCAACTTTTGTAAAGACTGGCCTGAGGTCTTTGAGATCCGTTCAGACCGAACTTCTTACAACGACCAAATTAGTTCGCCCCACTAACAATCATAGCGGTCTCAGACGGATCTAAATTTAGTAGACCGAACTCCAACTCACGTAGTCGTTACATTCATGAATCTTAATATATTTTCATTTGATCTATGTAAAGTATAAATATGCCTAGAGACAATATAACCATATATGTATATACATAATATTGGAGAAGCAACATTTCTCAAATATCTATTTTTAGTTTATTATTCTTATGTTGTTGTTGTTGTTGTTCAAGTCTGATATGAAGAAGTCTAAAAACCTTGAAATTTGTTTGTTTCTTTAAATTCAATTTTAATACACATCAACATATATAGGTGATTTTTGTTTGTTAGCTGTCGACTTTTCTACTTCTTTACCCCTAATCAGTGTTTAAATGTTGAACGTTGGTTAATTTAATTAGAATTAGCTCTTAAATGTTGAACGTTGATTAATTAAATTAGAATTAGCTCTTAAATGTTGAACGTTGATTAATTAAATTAGAATTAGCTCTTGTTAAACTGTGAACACTTCCCAATAATTAGTGAAAAATAATTCCGTAGTTGGGAAGAATTGGACCAGAATCCTTTAACTACAAATTAATTTTGGGTCCTTTTTTGACCTTTTTTTTAGTAGACAAAAAAAAAAATTAAATTATATATAACAAATTACTTTTTTTAAAGAGCCGTCTTGTGGCCATTTTGAAAGAATTTCATCTAATGACCTAATTTCTTAGAAAACCAATATTTCTTTCTACTTTTAAAAGGGCTTTTTTTAAGAAAAAAAAGTAAATCCTTTTTCTATTCAAATTTTTGTCTACTTTTCTCTATGACGTCATTTATGCCCTGTTGGCATATTATTCAGGGTACACGTGGATTTAGGCCTTACTCCTCTTTATCACTCAATAGACCTCATGGTTGATAATCTTTTTCTAATACACTGGTCCCCAAACCAAACGTCTGTGGATCAATCTGTACCGTGCTGTACAGGAATTAATAAATTGTTTATGTTTTATTAATTATCTAAGTACAGGCCTATAATAGAGAGGGGCTTTATACATCTTCTACAGTTGGTAAGGGAAGAATAAAATATAAAAAGTATAAATGCAAATTACAAAAGATAATTATTTTGCGAGGTAGTTGTTAGTCATTTTTGGATTGATATTTTTAGTTGACTCATCGAATTTCACGGCCAACCAGCTACAATTCCAACTTCATGTTCTCACCGCTTTTTTGTCATTTGCATTAATATTTAATATTTTATTCTTCTCCTACCAACTGTAAATAAAGTAGTCTATTATTTTGAAATGACCGTATTCGTCTCACTTGAACGGTAAAATTTACCCCAGCTAACAAAATGAGTAAGAAACATCCCCAGATGGTATCATCTTGTTGTAAAGATACAAATTGAGTACTCATGTTGATCTTGTAGTTTGGAAAGTTTTTGATATTAGGATAACGCAATGTTTTGGCCCAATGTGCTAATTAAGTTATTATTTCCTAATGTTAGAATAGTACTGTGTTGGTGGAACAATGTGTTATAAATATTTTCATTCATAATCACAGGGTGCAGAGTATAATATACAGGCAGCACTCTATTAAATAAATTAAATCTCACAAGTGTTTCGTCCAACTCATAGTAAAAAAGAAGAAAAAAAAGAAGTACTCTATATCAAATTTAAAAGAAAGAATGTGACTTAATATGAGGTTCAGCAACGAGCCCAATGTCTCCCTTGCTCATCAAACCATATTAATGTTTTTTTCTGGAGCTCTTATGATTATATTTTTATTCTTGAGGAGAAAACGTCTAAATATTGAGTGAGTAGTCACGTGTGAGTGTGCTCATGAAAAAGGAGATAAACACAAAGGATTTTTGAGGAGTTATCTTCTATATGATTATGACAAAATGTGTAGGTTCATCTATGCCTTATAACTCTTGACAATGCCGGTTACTAGCCCTAGTATTTTATATTTATATCTCGAAATTAGAGACAGTGTAAGCAAAAAATTGAAATTCAATTATCCTAAACTTTGATTATACGAAATTAACTTTTCTTAGCGAAGAGAAAGGACGCCAATTATATATCATTGGAGTAAGAGGAGAGAGATATCGACTCTTTCAAGTAATTCTGGCAATTGCCACTTTGAAGGATCTCGAAAGTAGATGGATGGTCTCATTGTGTGGAGGAAGTTGTGAGTTTGTAAATATACTGACATGATTCAAGTGGTACTGCCTTACATAATGATAATCATGAGATGTGATCTTGTCTGGGCTCATCCCTCTGTCCACTGAGCGACACCTAGTCCCCCTTCCCCTCCCTGATACTTTGAAGATCCTCCAAAATACTAAGAGTACTCCAATAATATATAACTCGCATGGCTTTGCTAAACGAAGTTATCTCCTTATTATTAAAAGGTTGCCATAATTGAATTTCAACTTTCTGCCTACGCTGTCTCCAATTTGGAGATAGAAAAGAAAATATGACGTGCGGGCAAAATTGTACACAATACCCATATATATTCATGACTTGTTTTTTGTTGGAAATCCTTTTTTTTTTTTTAGATTGCTCAACAATAGAATATTAATATTAGATCGAATTTCTTGACGAATAGTTAATTTATTTTTGTTAAATTGTAAGTAGGGATAAGACAGATCTTGGATCCGGATTCGAAGTTCCCTGGTATGGTATAAATTAACTTGTATTATCGGAAAATATCCTAGATCTAAACGGACTTCTATTTCTTGAACTTTTACGGATCTTATAAAAGATCAAAGGGATATCAAATTACTTCAACATTCCATTTACAGCCTAGGAGTGGATTGGGCTAAAGCATATCTAGCTTCGGGATAAGTTTTGCTACGACGTTCTTGATAGTTTGTGTCGTTCAGGAGAGAATAAGAGTCCTCGAGATCCATTACATTGTAATTTAAAAATGAAAATACCGCTTTAGCCTTGTATTTCTTCATAATTTTTAGTTATTTCCGGAGGACAGTAATGAATATATATTATCAATCATCATTTATATTTGAAATTGCAACACTTACAAAAATCAATAACGTCATTGCCAGCTAGGTATCAAATCGAGGATGATGTCATTGATTAGTTGTAAAGGAATTATTTTACATTATAAAATTTTTTTGGGTTGGAAGTTTCAGGCCACGGGTTTTTCTGATTTGGCAATATGAAGCTCAGACCACGGGTTTTTAGGCATAGACCAAATCCACCTCTACTAGACCTTAGAACATCAAAACATCTTCAGTGATGGCTCTACGATGGACGAACAAGATTATTTCTTTTCTTTTTTTTACTTGCTAGGAACAATGTCTGTCCCCTCAAAAAGGGTGTTCCCCGCCACATTGTATTTTTATGTTTGGCCCGAAATCCGACACTTAGTTGACCGACTGAGCCCGAAGCCGGATATTTTCTACCTCAATCTACCCCTAGTTCTGAGTCGGTGTCAAGTCTTAGTTCATAAAAAAATATTGGAGTTCAGACATGGATACAAAACTGTAAGTACTAAGGGTGGAGTCGAATCATTTTTATGGACTCGTATTTGTTCCCAACACGATACTTTTTCTTTCTATCGCGAAATTGGAGTCATCGACTACGGATAGTTGAAATTCAATTATTGCAACCTTTTAATAATTAGAAAATAACTTTACAAAGCGAAGAATATATTTTGTGATTAGGAGGAGAAGGATCTCTTGTTTGTTTTGTTTTGTTTTTGTTTTTCTTATGAGGACAACTAGAACTTTGGAAGATCATAAAAGTAAATGATCCGTCTTATGATATGGAGAATGCTGTGAGTTTTTTTATAGTATTCCGGGGGCAGAACGTTGGACTCAGAGTCGATCTGTGTACTGAGAGATGAGGCCGGAGGAGATTAAATCTCAAGAAGTAAAGCACTACGATCTTTTCTTGTATCTACCATAAACCATTAATACATTATTTTTATAGAAGAACGATCCTCAAATCCTTTATTTTTTCCCCAAAATGTAAGACTCATAATTTTTGGTCAGGGCCTGAATTTGCCACTGCATTGCACTATGTCACTAACAAAAAAATTGACAGTGTATTTTTATTTTTTATGTTCCTTTTATTGGTCAGATGGAGTCGCACTGATTAAGTATAAGTACTCGTAAACATTTACTCTATCTGACCTAGTAATCTTCTTTGAAGTCCATATACATGAAGTATATTTCCTTATCTAGGAACGAGCGGGGTGCAAACCTACGCAAACATAGTTACAGAGAATAATTTTTCTAGAGCGTGTTGTCTATTGAGCAACTTGCGTTCCATCGACAGTATAATTTATTGTCCGTTATCGACCTTTCTCCTTATTTTCCTCTAATAAAAATTCTGGACATTGACAGGTATTTCAAAAATTATCTTTTGTAAGCCTGTGAGCCATTCTCAACTATTTTATTGAGTAATCATTCCATTGTTGAAAGAATTGGCTCATAATTGGATAGCTACCACCTAGTTTTAGGCCTTTTTGTCTGTTTCTTTTCGTGTGAAAGGTTGCATAATTCAATAAAGGTAACTAGGTGATATACTTATGATTTCCATGTTCAAATAACTACATTAGTCAATGCAACTATTTTCGATAGGCATTACTTAATCTTTCCTTGTAGAAGAAATAGGACTGTCGTTCAACTTTCTTTCTCTCTTTCTTTCAACCAATCCCCCCAATGTCTAGATCAATTTTATGCATTTATGATACATAAAAAAACAAGGCTATATATAAACTAAAGAACTGTACATTTAAAACAGTTTTAAGGTCAATTTGTACGCACATACATTATTCTATCTCTGCAACTTTTCAGAAAAAAGAGGGATCACATTGTCCATGATGAATTTATTTGAATTCTATCTTATTTGAAAAAGATGTACGTGGACTTTCTACAACATAGTCACGAAATCTTCTATTACCTTTTTCAACACTCCATACTTAACTAAATATTAGTGTTGCCTTTTGATCCAAAAATCCTATACACGTGTATAACCATTATAATTAGCTATATTTACGTTATAAATAACTCCCCACAATTATTAAACAATAAGTCCATATTTGAGAAGAATTGGCTAACTACCACTTATTTTCGTGTCTTTTTTACGTTTCTTTTCGAAGGAAATGTTGCATTATATGATAAAGTTAACAATGTGCTAGTAGATCGAACTAATTCGGTTTTTTGTTTATAGAAGTTTGGCTGTGAACAATATTAAAGAAAAATTCCGTCCAAATTGATCCTACAAAACAAAAACGGTTGGATCAGTATCATTTAAAATTTGGTGTAGACCGATTCTAAAGATGAACTGTTCGAAATAATATTGTCCGAGGAATATATATATGTTTCATAGATCAGGATAGGGGGAAGGGAAATCGGTCCTTAGATTAGAAACCGAAAAAAATTGGTCCACGATTTGAAAAGAAGTAAATTTCGAGTTAGTGTTGTTTGAGATTGTGTTCTGAACCAAAATGTTGGTCCAAATAGATGTAGAAAAAATCGCTTAATGCCGAAGCGGGAACAAATATTTGGTCTTGCACAAAGTCTCAACACTAACACATACTCTTAACATAAATATTGTGGTCCAAAGATATAAACATAAACATATATGAAAGAATGAAATATTTAATGTACTTATTTATTTTTTAATTATGTACATTCCCAAAATATTCTAAAATTTTAATAATCATTTTAAGGTCATAAGGACACTCTTTATCAAGTTAATAAAGTGAAGTAAAAAGCTCTGCGCGTTTTTTCGCTTTATTTTGACAATAAAATTATCTTAGTTAGAATTATCCGATTTCGATAATTTTCAGTTCCTGACCAATTGAATAAGTGCTCACATGCCGGTCTAACTTGAGGATTTCCATTATTTTATTTACATTTTCGACGTTCATATTACCAGAGGTGGAATCGTTGGAACAACGGCTTTGCTGCTGCATTCGATACTTAATTAAATTCAAAAATAGCACTCAAAAAACTCATAACTTTTTACTTAACCTAATATTACGACAATATGTGTGTCTTGTAATATATTTAGAAAAAAAGAATTCAAAAATTGACGTGGTCACCCCTACAATTCGAAAAATGCTTGGGATGGGAGGAGCTTAGATGTCATGACATTTTATTATATTAGCTGCAATCAGCTATGTGATGAAGGAAATAAACACAAATCCCAGACCGAATCTAGCAAGGAAATTTGTAGAAATTACTCTATTGTGGATCCTCATTTCTAATTTTCAACAGGGACTTAATCTGATGTCTCCCCAATCAATCCTCAGTGTTACTCTACATTATCCATGACCTCAGGCTCTTTATACTAAGATGTTCTCTCCTTAAGAATTCAATACTAATGATAACAGTATTGGAAAATAAAAATACCTTTTGTAGTTGCAATTTAATTAAAGTACCGTGCTCGTCCAATGTCATATTTCTTTCGACTACATATAAACATAAGGCCCTCAGAAACCAGATTTTCAGAGTAAAAAGCTTCACTTTTAAGGTATTATTTATGCCCCTCAGAAACAAAACATTTCATAAAGATATAGATATTCAAATTTTCCTCACGCTGAGTTTTCCTACAGCTAATTTTCCAGTAGAATATCTATCCCTAACACTGTTAAATATAGGACAGATCCACATTTTCTCGCATCTGCATCGATTCGAATCTTTAGACGTAAATACTAAAATAAATTTCGGAAACCCGAACTTTCATATCTACATCCAAAACAAAAATTAGATGGTACCTGCCTCGAACTTAAGAATCATTTTACACAAAGTTTGGAGCTTAAAAAAATAGGATCAAGATTAAATTTACATTTTCACAGATTACAAATGCCAAAACAAAAAAAAAATTTATGAATGCTGTTTGGAGGAAAACAAGAAGAAACTTCAAGAGCTGACAACCAAATACCGAGTACATTTTTGTGTCTGTGAGCCAGCCTAAAAAATATATTCTGTTGTCAGCTGGCGAATTTTAAAATATTGATTAATTGAATTATAAATAGCTCATTTTAAATTGTGAACCATTCTCAATAACCCTTGATGAATAGTTTCATAATTGAGAAGAATAAGCTAACCACCAACTGATTTAGGGTTTATTTCTGTTTTTCTTCAAAGGAAAGGTTGCATAGTACAATCGAGGTAACTCTGTGTTGAGTGACCATGGGATGCAACTGTTTATGAGGATGTAGCTCAAACCACTAATCAAGATCAATAGAGATGCTATGTTCGATCTAGATTATATTTTTTTACAGCTAAGATTAAGAAATACCATATGCTTTTTAAGATCCACAAAATCTTTCCAATCTTTTTCATGATCCTTAAAAGTTCAAGTACTCGAAGTTGGTTCGGTTCTTTTCAGATTATACAAGTTAATATATAATGTACTTGGTTTCTTCGGATCCGGATACAAGACCCATCCTTTATCTAGTCCTAGCTGCGTGTAGCTGATTTGATTAAACATATAACAGCTAAGATGCTCACCTTATTCTTCAAATTGTCAGGATTACCATATTGATTTTGGAATCTTTTTTTAATATGCTCAAAATGCTAAATCAAAAATCTTGTAATTTTAATATAGTTGATTATTTAACTATTATATAGTTAAATTTTTATAACTTCAATTAAAAATGCAATGAGCCTTGATTATCAGCTTCAAATTTGGCAGGGAATCTTAAATCTGCAAAAAGAACCGTGCATTAAGAGTGAGCAGCCTTGACCAAAATTGCAATGCTCTTTATCGATAAAACATGAGTACATTTATCCAATACATACTGCTTGGAAACTTGAAACTTAAACACTTAATTATACATGTAACAAAAATCTTTATTAATATTTTTATAATACATAGCCAGTGTCAAATTCATTTATTCTATTCGGCCGCATTGGCTTCGCAGATGGCGACAAGCCTCTTGCGAAAGGAGTTGCAAGTATTGCAGATGAAGGTTCATGGCAGCCCACTCTTCGTCGACAGAGGCATTCATGGCCTCAACGTTCGGGTGATAGATGCTACAGGCCATCCTCTAGATGTGCAGCCACACAGAGCAGTCGAGGGAATTTATATCCGGACTGTATACTGGCCACATTCTCTTTTCCCAGAAAGCGTTCTTGTTAGCTAAAATGTCTGAGTAATTAGTGTAAGCAGGGGCTCATTTTTGCTGAAAGACGACGTTACTGTCGGAGAAATTTGCCTGGATCCAGGTAGAAGGTTGGTCTTGAAAACGTCAATAAGCATGGCTTCCTTGAGCCTGTCACCCTCCGAAACCAGATCAGGAGTATCCTTTAAGGCCTCCACATTGATGATGGGCTTTTTACCGGAGCCCTCCTTCCTCTCTATGGTCTCGTTGTAGTTTATCCTCTTCTTAACATTGAAGATTGTCTTATGGGCCATTCCCGTCAGCCTGTCCACCTCTGTTGGAGTGTGACCCGCATAAAAAGGCCCTTAGCCTTTTATCTTGCTGCAATGACATTTTCATCTGATTAAAAAATTCAAAAAGCGGCAGGTGCTTCAGATACAGGGCTACCTATGCAATTACAGACAGTTCTAATTCCTAACACAGAGCCTATCAAATCAATATAATACAGGTGTGTAAATTTCAAGTTTTCCCCGGCATATATGTACGATCATTGAACAAATTTTTGTATGACAAGGATGCTGACCTGAGTAATTAATTATATAATATATAGGCATATGGGAAAAAATGTACATATGCTGTAATTCCATAGGATGTAGATTGTAGGCATTTTTTTATGAGTATTAATTATTTATTTGTAGAAGTAGTTCACGGCATTGCCAGAGTTATTAGGCGTCGATTAACATAATAACTTTCCTTTAAAAATACAAATCCGTGAGTGCTGTTACTCTGAGTTTGTCATGAGCGTATATAGCTACTCAAACTTATAGGAAAAGAGGGGGATTTGTGTAAAGAAAAAACTAAGTATAGCCATTAAAAAAGGGAAACCGGTTAATGTATGTGCTCTTTCTTATTTTTTATTCATTATTGAATCATTCGTGTGTCTGTTAACATTTCCATCTAAAACAGGGATTCTTAACCTTTCCCCTCTTATTATTGAGTCAACTCTCCATTATCCCCCCCTCAGAGCATCGCAAAAAACATACTTTTCTGCGGAGTCATGCTCTAGGTCAACAAACTGGTATTCTACTTTTTTCGGAAGTTGTCAACTTGAATGATGAAGGGATACCTCTGTAACAATTTATAACCCAATGTTAATTCTTGTTATAATAACATTGGAGATGTAAATACCTTTTTTGTATCTCGCAGCCTCTCCTTCTAAAAGTAACACAAAAATGGACCAAAATCATTTGGTATTTGGCCAATTATTCCAACTATAATATATTTATTTAAAAATAGTTGATAATTGTTCACCACTTAATAAGAACTCATTAATTGGGGTTTGAAGTCTGGAAAATAGTGCTCAAACTCTCCTAGAAGTCTGTTGAGGTTGAAGATTGCTTCGTTCTTGTGAGCGTCGCTGACGCTACCAGCAGTCTGACTGATTCGTATCAACGCTGGAAAAGCCGTTGCACTGCAGCCTGTTTGGAACTCGCCTCGCTTTTTCTTGCGCATTCACAAATCTTAACCCTTAACATCCAATATCACCACAACACATACACACTAAATAATATATCCATAATAATATATACACGTATGATTCATGACTTAATAATGGGAGCTCTGTTGTCCACAGGTTATACAAAGAAGATACTCGACAGGAGAGAGTTTAGGGGGAGCCGTTTTTGACATTTCTAACCCAACAATGTTGTGACTTTTACACAACATAACTTACGATACCTCATATATTGTTTTTTTTTTGTTTTTGTTATTGAAACAGTGTGTAAATGGTTTTGATTTGAAATTAGGCTGAAAATGTGGAAAAATTAATTGAAATTGGTGAAATTTTGAAAAAGGAATTTTTCTGTTCGACTGGTCATCCACTCCACCATTCCCCAACAGTGTGAAATTTCCCTGAGGTTAAGAACCACTCCTCTAAAAACAGAATTATCACCTACCTTTATATATAATTGTAATATTTTCCTGGTACTAATACTATTTTAAACGTAGAAGGTCCCCCCAAACTCATATAACAGGCAGCTGATATTAACAATTGTCTTAAATCAGTAATAAAGTGAGCTGCTTTAAATCATACAAGAGTCAATTAAAGAAAAACAACAGAATGGAAAATGCATTGTATTTTTTAAAAAGCTAGTCGTGATCAAATGTCCTTCATTCTGATGTACGAGTAACTCTTCCAAAAGTTACTTTTATCTCGAGAAACATTTTTATTTTAGAAGATCATTTATCCTCAAACTACATAAAGTCTTTGAACAAATTCACTATTCATAGCAAAACCATTCATTTTGTATTTCGTTAACACTGAATGAAACAAAATGATGAATTATTGAATCTTTTTTGATGCACTTTAGAATTTAGGAGTGTGATCAATGATGATGCAAAACTTACTTGACATTAACGAATTGGATTGTTGAAATGATTAGAGAAAAGCAAAGTTAACTGTTATCAATAATATTTTTATGTCTGATCCTCGTGCCTTGCTTAACAGGGCTTATACTTGTCAAAAGCTAAAGGTATTTTAGTTTAATTATTTATTATTGCATTATTTTTATAATATTCGTCGAGGAAAAAAAAGTCCTAAAATCTATTGATAGTTAGAAGTGTTTTTTTTTTAGGTCTAAAAGTCCAAGACGGATATCGTTATGATTTTTAGTGAACCGAACTAATTCGGTCCTTTTGAAAGAGTTAGATATATACCAGTCAATAAGAAAAAATTAGCTCTAGATCGGTATGAAAGAAAAATTTAATCTGGATTGGTCTAATTTAAAATTTGGTCCAGACTGATTTAATAAATGAATAGCTAATGTATTTCAAAAGTTTGAACAGCGGGACAATAACGCCATATGAAGTCAAATGTGTTTCATAAATCCTTTTTGTACAACTCAAAAATCAGGAATGGGGAGAAAATTGGTCCATTGATTGAGACCGAAAAAATAATTCCATAAGTTCAAAACGATAAAATTTCGGTCTACAGTCTGAGATTGCAGTTAGCCCGAAATATTGCCCCAAATCGCTCTAAAAAAACACTTAAGACCACACTGGAAAAAAAAATTGCTTTTAGATCGAATCTCAACACAAGTAGCCATTCAATTCTTCAAAACTTGTAGACTCGTTGGACTATACTCAGAGACAATTCAAGATAAGAATATGAGACTCAGCCATGAAAATAGCGAGAAACGAGAGCTGCACTAAGGAAGAAAATAAATATGAACTGTATACATGTCATTATTTTTGTTGTTTCACACAACCTTTCCTCCAAAAAGGCACTGAAAAAAGGCCAAAATCAATTGGTAATTAGCCAAATAAGTCAGTCATACCAACTGTTTTATATCTCTTTAGTAGTAAAGGACTACACGTCTTTATATATAATGTATCACGCAACCGTTCTTCCAAAAAGAAAAAGAAAAAAGGGCCCGTAATCATATGGTAGTTAGCCAAATAAATCAAACGTTCCAACTACCACATATCTCTTATTACTCCCAGACTATCTCTGTCATCTTACTTCTTCACCATTTTTAAAATGAATTACACATTATTAACATCTACATAGTTCTTTATTATTACACTGTGTTATAATAATGTTTAGTAATATTTGATTAAAAGAAGAGTTATTTTACTATTTCTTCGAAGAAATACCCAAAATTTCTTCATATAAATAATAAAATAGTCAATATATATATTTTATAAACGACGAGGGATCAACAAGAAATTGTATTCCTGTTCTTTTGGGAACAGAGCATATGTATAGAATAACTTATTAATTTGTGTATTTATGAAAAATAATAAATTATGAAATAGCCATGATGTACCCAGGGAGAAGAGGTAATCGACAGCTAACACAAAAATACCCTAGGTATTTTTGTGTTAGCGAGATAACGAAGTGACTATCATTGTCATATTATTTATCCACAATTTTTTAAGTGAATTATATATATTTATAATATTAAAATCCTACATATTATTTTATTCGATACAGTATTATAATATTGCTTAGTAATATTTTATTATGAGCGTAGCTATAATTTTTTTTTTTTTTTTTTTGGGAGGGGGAGGGTTTGGTTTTTGTAAATTTTGATTCTGCTGTATAATTTGGTCGAATGACCTTTATTTTTTTAGACAAGAAATACATAAAAATTGTACCTCTATTTGGCGTAAAATTTTCTCGTCCTAACGGGAAAAAAATGATTTAATTTAGGGGAGGCTACAGCCCTTTCAGCCCCCTGTAGACGCCTCTGATATGAAAGTCAAAATTTCTTCATAGAAATAATAAAATGGGCAATATACAACGACTAAGGGAATCAACAAGAAATTGTATTCCAGTTCTTTTAAAACGTAGTATAAGAATTATAACTTATTACTTCGTTTATTTATCGAAAAGAATAAATTATAAAATAGCCATTACAGATCAAGTAAGATGAGGGAATCGAGAGCTGACAACAAAATGCATAAAGTATTTCTGTGTTAGCGAAGTGTGCAGATGATATTTAAATACGATCTACAATATGAACTTTTAAAGAGAAAGATAAGTGAAGTACAGTTTTTATTCTCCTCGCGCTCTACAAAAGTCCGATCCCTGGTGGTGTTTTGATGGAGGGTGCGTTAATGAGTTAGGATAATTTATAGTGTTGTAAATTACTAAGGATTTTCGTTATATATATTTAAAAAACAAAAATCAACGTGGTAACCCTGACAAATTGGATAATGTTTCATAAGAGGTAAGCTTAGCCGTTATAACGTTTCATTAAATTAGCTCCGAGCAGATGTGAACTGAAAGAAATGAACACAAGGCCTACTCCTATCTAGCAAGGACATAGTCAGCAATTCCTCCGATGTCCATGGTAAATTCTACTCTGAGTCCAATAAGGACTATAATTATAATGTATCAGTATCACTCTACGTCAAAATAAATTGTAGTCACAACACTTTATACTTATACAGGGTTAATCTTATCTCGTGGTATATATTTTATTTAATTTTTCAAAAGTAAAATTTAAACGAGTGGTTTTGTGAGGACATTTAGTTAACAAAATCCTCTGAAAATAGTGTTCTGTACAACTTTTATTACGTATGTGAGGCCTCAACTGTAATAATTATCTACAAAACGAGGCCTAAATCCCTTGCAGTCCTTGAATAGGTAGTCAGACTTGATCTTGGTCCACTCATTCTTGATAGAAGCATCCTTCTAGGAATTACACACATCCTCTCCTTCAGACACACCTAGATAGAGTAGTCCAAGGGGTTCACGTCTGGGAAGGAGGGTGACCACATGGTGAGGTCCTTCAAGTCTGGAAAGTGGAAAATCAGTCAGGCTTGGGTCTTAGCGGTGCAATGACACGGAGCTCCGTCTTGAGCGAAAACAAAGTTGTCCCCGAACTTTAATCTGGCCAAAGGTAGAACTTTTTTACATCCAGAAGTTCGATGTAAGTATCAGCATAGAGCTGCTCCTTCCTTTCTACAAAAATGGGAGGGAGACTTCGCCTGTGGTGGCCACTGGATTTTTGTTCGGAAGACATGTCTCACTGAAGCTGAGACATTGCCCGGATATTCGGTTGTGATGTAGTTGCAATTCTGTTTATTCACAATGGTATCAATAGTGAAAATTTTGCCCGAATTTTGGTTGCCCTCGAGAAAATTTAGAATCTTCTTTGCTCTTTCCAACCGTCTCAGCTTGCTCGGTTCAGAGATAAGATGTCTTGTTGCCCTCGTCCTGCACCAATGTCATTCCGGATTGAAAATAATAAAATGTGTACCACTAGAAAAGATTTAATCTGTATGTTCTCTCATCAAGAATGAAAGTGGAGTCCAAAGTGTGCCGACTCCGCCACAGCAACATGTCTCTAGTTCTAAAATATTAAGTACGCGCTTAAAAATTAGACGTACGACAAACAGATAAGCTTAGCTCTATTAATATAGATACAAGTAATTACCTTGGTGCTCAGTCTCAAAGACATTATGTCATCTGGCGCCCGAGAAAATATTGATGAGGATCCCATTAAATACTTACGATTACGTCCTAAACAGTGTTATGACAGGGGCTTCCGCAGGATTATATTTGTTTTTGGATTTTTTTAAATAACATTTTAAACATTTATAGGTATTCACAAAAATTTCAAATATAAAATTTTTTGAAAAAAATTCCAAAAACCCACAGCTATTAACAAAAATTATATTTTCCGGAAAAAAAAAATTCAAATATATATTTTGCTCTGCTGCATAATTTGACCTAATTAATTACTCGTTTTTGTAAAGAAAAGAAATCTTTCCAAAAACAAAAAAAAAAATTCCCCTATTTTCGTGTCAAATTGTTTCATCCGGAGCGAAAAAAAATCTAGTAAAAAGCAAAAAAATCCTTTATTTGAGGGAGGGGGATACAGGTCTTCCAGTCCAACCCTTGTGGACCTCCCTATATGAACGTTGATTAGTTGAATTAGAATTCGCTCCTTCAAAGAAGTGAAGAATTCCTTACAATTGTGCTGGAAAATTATAATTCCTTAGTTTGGAAGAATTGGCTAACTACTAACTCATTTTGGCCCTTTTTTCCTTTTTTTATTTTCAGAGGAAAGGTTGCGTCATAAAATAAAAGTTACGATGTGGCCCAGCTACAAATTAAAAGCGGGTATTCAAATACCCGGTTCTACCGGAGTCTACCCTGTTCCAAAAAATCCTAACTATGATAATGTTTGAATATTATCTATTAAATTATAATTATTAAAAGATTACTTTATAAGCTCACATAATATTATACTCTAACTAAGTAACACTAAATTGTTCAATTTCACTTACAATTGCTTACAAATTAATTGTAATTTATCCAAACTCCTAATTGCTTAAAGCATTGTACGTTTCTTTATACTTAGCCATAATTTAGAGATGATTTAATGAGTGATTTTATTTCAACTATTTATTAAATTTGCAATCCTAGTCCTTGATATTTAAAATATCAAGTACAATCACATTATCACTGATAATGTCATTACCATATTTAAAAATTTGCACAAGGTCACAGTATCTCAAATATAAGTTTATTACTAAATATAAACATATTGTACCAAGATTACAAATAAAGTACAAAAGGACATCTTGCACAATTAACCGATTTACATTAATAAATTGAATGTGTTAATACCGGTGATTCTGTAACTTTTTTTAATATCAAGAATCAAAATATCCAAGTTAACCACCGTTATGAATATGAATTATGATCAACAGTGATAAAAATGATATGATCTGCCGGTATGCTAAAAAAAGATACCAAAAGGTTACGTGCCACAATGCCAATTTGAAGAATGTTTCGGTGCCTACATGACATTTTATTAAATTAGTTCCAATTAGCCGTCAGATGAAGGTAATAAACACAGGTAATTTTGCCATGAACATTTTCCCCGTCGGTAATTTTGCCGCTGGTAATTTTTAACCGAGGAGATTTTCCCTCATGCCATATTCGACGCCTTTTTATATTATTGGTCTGAACTTTAATCTTGGACCAATTAAGCGTAATAACTAGGAAAGGAAAACAAATATCAATATGATTTGATTTTGAATTTTATACATTCAGTTGATCCACCATTTTTTGGGATTTCAAATATTATCCCAAAATGAAATAGTTGTTTAAAATACAACGTTATATTGATATGAAATTGTAACTACGACAAATAATATGTCTTTATAATTGTACAAAGATCATATGAGTTGACTAACATGAATGTCCTATCATTAATGAGAATTTATTTAATTGTTATTTTCCTATCTACTTCTCCTAGCTATATAACTAATATGGTTGAGATACAACAGTAAAGTTCGAACCGAATGCGGAAAAATCTCCCCTGAGACAAAATTACCAGGGGCAAAAATATAGGCACCAAAATTACAGGTATTTCAAACCAGAAAAATTAATGTTCATAACTTATAGATTATCAGATTGAAGTTTGGCACCCTTTCTATATTTGAGCCTGTTTTCAGATGATCTTTTTCTGCCTTCCTGTCGGATGTTGTCATTGAGTTGAGAAACCAAATTTTGCCCATCACGTTGTAGAGGATTTGTGAAATCTTGCCAAGAATGATTTCCCATTTGCGACATTGATCACAAACCGTATCAACTATTGCTTTGATTTTGGTTTCTTTTCTCTCTTTCTCTGTATGGTGGATTTCTTAGATATGAGAAAGGTTAAGGTGTAATGATGATTTAATTCCTAAACAGTTCAGGGGAATGCCGAAGTATTCTTGCCTTTGGAAGCAGTTGTAAATATGTTTAAAATTTTGTACAGGCTCGAAGATGATATGAACCTTTTTATTGATGTAATGTGGGTGAGTAATTGAAGTCTGGAGCTCACCACCACAAATAAAATGAAGAACTTCCTGTTGACAGGGTGGCTATCTACTAATACAGACATTTGATAGAGGGTTTTCATAATTACAGTAAATTTGCTGTAGAGGAAACCAGCGTTTAATTTGGTAACCAGTAGAGTACTACCATATCAATATAGTTTCCTCCAACGGATTTGATCATAAATATGGACTAAATTTATTTTTTATTTTTAGTAGTTTGGTTGTTCTCAGAGCCCAAGAACTTACCTCTAACAAACTCAACTCTTTCTGCGGAGTAGACCTAACCGATTATAAGATTGACATTAAACTCTCTGCTGTTGAGGTATTTGATCCTTGTTCCAAGATATTTAACTATACATGATGGTAGTCCAGTCTCTACGTTAACTGCAGTAGACAGATCTCTAAAATACTTGGGACATGGAACTGTAAGGCAATTCCACTTGACTACTAAGTACTAACATTTTGACACAGAAGACAAACAGAAGGAAGACAAGGTGAAAATCTCCTTTTGTCGGTTTTCTTGAAGAATGATGTCATCTATTCTATGATGAAAGACAAGTCTGGGGATGCCAGTAGTTTGTTCAATAAGCCCATGATGATTTCATAAGTCTCTTCATTATTCAAGAACTATTTTGATCCTAAACACGCAGCAATGTTGATTACTTCAGCTACTGATTTTATGACATTAACCTTCGTGATAAGACTGAACTATCGCTTAGCTCATGATGCCCATGAAAAATTCGAAAGGTAAGTTCTTGGATTTCGAGGCTAGCCTTAATATCAAGGTCACTACCTTCAGTCGCTTCCAGCTTAACAAGGGTTAATCAAGGGGATTTAAATAGTATAAATCCCGACGGTAATGTTTCAAGTAACAACTTATCATAAAGCTCGTTAACGGTTAGCGCCTCTTCCTCCCAATTTTGAGCTCCAAGGCTTCCTAACGCTCGTTTTCGATGGAGTTGTAGGTCACTAGTGCATGCTCGTGCGGGTCTAGGAAGAGGCAGAGGAGAAAAGAGGTAGAGCGGAATTTTTGGCCACACTCAAGGGGCAGCATCCTATTGCAGTCTCCTGAAAATTTTTAAGTAATTCAATTCAGTACATACGTCAATCCTTAAATTAGTTCTATATTTTCATTTTTTTAATACTTTGCCTTTTACTCAAAGCTAGAACCTGTTTTTGAGCTTGTGCTGCTGGGAGCCCTACCTTAGTTCCAGTTGCCGATTAAGTTGACGACCACCGCCCTTTTTTTGGTCTGTGGAATAGGTAATCAATCCGATTTCATGAAATGGAAGCTGCACAAATTCTTTGTAATTGTCTATATCTTTAAATTCATTTTGAGATCCACTTTCTGTCTTGGAACAGTCCCATTTGGATTCAAGTTCCAGATTAGAAGGCACATTGAAACCAGGAAAACTATGGTATAGGATCTTAGGGTTCTTTGGGGTCCTGTCATAACCTTGACGGTATCCAAGAATACAGAACTTTATCCTATCACCTTAAACTTAACAGTCACGATCGGAATCCTAAGCTATAAGTATAGTATCTTTCACTACTGAAAACTATTACTCGTAAATTTTAAAAATAAGCCGTGTATTGGAGCTGGCGCGCTTTTTTATTAATCTGTATGTAGTCCAGATAGCCTGAGATGTCCATGAGCAGAGATTGTGCCTATTTATGACGTTTATCCACGTAACACAAGAGAGAGCTCACTCACCACAATTTGAGAATTACTGATTTAACCAATTTTTCGGATCATGTTTGCTTAATGTTTGCCCCATTAAAACAAGGATTATTAGGACTCTATTAGTCCTTAATATGCAACTTAAAACCGAACCCGTCTCATCCCTGTTATCGGCCATGAAAACGTTCCAAATTTTAAAGTTCCCTCTACAAGTCTTAATTTTTATATTGCTACTGAGCTAAGTACCTCATAGAATTAGTTGTGTAAAACTCTAAGTATCTTTGATGCTCGAGAATATTTTTCTTGATTTAGCCCTAGTTGAAGTATTTATTATTCTTTAATCATTGGATTCGAGCAGCTAAGCTGTAATGCCGTTCCATTCAATTAACTGCGAAAACAGCTATGAGAAATAAACACAAACCGATAGAGATAAAAACACATCAAAGGTGACTATATACAAAGTTGAAAATCCAGTGTGGAATGGGTATGTTAAAAAAAAAAGAACCTGAAAATCAACATGGTAACCGTTACAATTTGT
The DNA here is from genome assembly GCF_016086655.4 of Lepeophtheirus salmonis. NCBI lineage: Eukaryota > Metazoa > Arthropoda > Copepoda > Siphonostomatoida > Caligidae > Lepeophtheirus > Lepeophtheirus salmonis. The sequence goes on from NC_052137.2 coordinate 690,562, forward strand.
TGAATGTTTAGGAGGAGAGAAAGAATAATGCACATGACGTTTGATTAGATCAGCTGTGACACGAGAGGAAGGGAAAAAAATGACATATAAACAATCACATTTCCATGTATTAATTCGATTTCGATCTCCAATTCTACTCTGAGACCAACAAGGACTTACAATTATATCCCCGCAACAAATCCTCAGAGTTACGCTCCGTCTTTTATGAGCACACACGAATGTTCAAATAGGTTTCCAATATAATTGAATTTATTTATGAAAGGATATTCACTACTCAGGAATTAAATAATAATGACAACTGCTAATGAAAATAAAATTCCTTCTTTATAATACCAATGACAAATTAATTGGTCAGCTCAAAAACACACCGGATTTACATGTATAACTATATATAAAGGTAGACAAGAAGGATCTTCTAATGCAGTCTGGTTGGCGTTAGCAGATTCAGCTCATGTAGTGACATCTCAGTTGTGACTAGTTCAGACATTTTCATTGAAGTGCACTAATTTGGATCCGTTTAGCAAAAATGGCATCCTTCTCAAGCCTTTGAATATTTACATTCCAGGAAACTTCTTCCATTGCCCAGTCGCCAGACTCAATAAATCTTTGTACAAGATTTTAAGTATGAACCTGGCTTCTACAAAGATAGCATCAAAATTATTTCTGAAAAAATGAATATTCCGTATTTCATATTTCAGAAGAATATCAAGTGCGTATAGCAGTTCTTTGTTTCGATGAGATGGAAGTTAGAAGGACGTTTGAAATTTCCTCTAAACTTAAGCAAATATTTGGACAATGGTGAGAGGGCTTTTTCATGCGTGGAAGCAATCAATATATGTGAAATTTTACCATAATTCGACACACATGAAAAATAAATTGTTGTTCTCCATCATTGAGAGGCTTGAACAAGCTGGAACTTTAATCCTAGCCATTGCATATTATTTAGGTAACGAATCATTAATCTCCCAGTTACAGCTCTTTCCTGACAACTTTTCATTTGAAAATCCTGTGGATAAAAAACTCCAAATTTATGCCTTCCTGGACTGTCCTCATTTGCTCAAATCATTTCGAAATCATTTATTACATCATGGATACATTTTCAATGATTTTGATGGTAATTCTGCAAGTTTGACTAAAGAGGACTTCCAAGACCTTCTTGAACAAGATTGTGATGAGTTGGAGATAAACTTCAAAGTGAATAAAGAATCTGAATAATTATATAACGTTAACTGGGAGCCTTACAGGTTATTTAATTGAGAGTAAATCCTGAAGGGATCAGTTGAGTTCTGTTTTAAAAGAGACTCCATGTGAAGCTTTATTTACATAATTATATATTTTATTATTCGTAAGTATATTGATTATTTAATTAATGACGGGTAATATTTAAATATAAATCTCTTTTAGTATGTAATCATCTTGAAATATATTGTTTGTTCAAGAGGATTTTTATTCAGAATCCCATCTATAAATTAATGAAAATGCAAGACAACTAGTTACAACTGTAGCGCAGCTTTTATCTAACACAATGTCCAAAACATTTTTATTCATCTATATGCACAATAAATATTAGTTAATGATTGGTTTGACTATAAGAATGCTAGTAAAAAACTTTCTTGTGGGTTTTGTATACATTTGGAAGAACAAATGCATTTTTAGAACGAAATGAAGGGGTTATTTTTGTCCATCAAAGTGATGGGGAAAATTTTCGCCTTCCATTTCGAAAGGAAATTTTAATCTCCATTTGTTCAACAAAATCATTATTTCAAAGTATCAAGAATGATGGAATGAAATTCCTTTTAACCACTCATCTAAATCAAGATTGTCTGGAAAATATATTCTCACGGATTTGTGCCATCACAGGAAACAATAATCATTCATCCCCAGTGGAAGTCCTCAGAAGACTAAAAGTAATTTTAATTGAAAAAAAAAACAACATGAACTTGTCATAAGAAATCCAGTTTTTGAAGAGGAGTTAAATGATGAGGATGGAACAAATTCTTAGAGATGCATATTTTTTAAATAGATCTTTTTGAAAATTAGACATTAAATATTTTTTTATAATATAAGCTATGATATTCCTCATCACTATCTATGTTATAAGGGTCTAAAGAAGAGTGTTGTTTTTGATCATTTTTCAGCCTACAAATGAAAATATTTCGAGTTCAGAACAAGATACAGAATCAATAAGACACTTTTACATTAGTTTTATTCATTTTGCTTTTAATTTGGGCATTGGTTTAAGGGTAAAAAATGACTGAACGATGATAGTACCGAATTACTATAATCCCAGATATTTCAGAATTCAGATGTCTGAGAGAAAATCTGCTATCAGTTTTGGATTCTGCACTGTAATATAAATTCCTTTTTTGGCTTGAATTCATTTGAACAAAATCTCCTCCCCCCCCCCTAATTGTTCCCCTGTGTAATTCAATGAGACGATTTTTACGACTTAGGACGGGACGTCAAAATTTTGTGACAACTACGTCCTGAAATGATATTATAATACATTATTTGAAATCAAAAAACAAAGTGGGTTTATGAATGGAAATAAAATATATAATATAATTGCACCCGTTATGTCATGTTATGTCGTAGCAGTTTTGTCATAAAATCTCAAGATTACTGTAAAACTACATATTTATTATCAATCATAATTAAGATACATCCATTTTTTATTCTTCAAAGAGAAGAAAAAAAGTTATACATAAAATTTTATTTACAAACGTAAATGATGCAGCACCTCAGTAATTGGATTTTGCAAATTTAGAGAATGCTAACAATATTTTTATTTTATTTTTGTTCAAATTAACAAATTAGGGGCTGAACAAAATAAATTCTCATACATCCCTATCATTATTTAAAATATTTCAAAGTTCATGTGATTAAATGCTAAAGGAAAAAAAATGAACAAATTATCATTAGTTCAAAGAAAAGAAAAATCACAATTGAAAGGCAATAATTTAAAGTAAAACAGTTCATCAAAAATAAAAAATGGTGAATAACATATTTCAGCAAGACATTTTATTCATCTTATGGAATAAGAGGAAAAAATTGCATTTTAACTCAATTTAACAGATTTTAAAACATTTTTTAGGATATTAAATTAGCTTTGAGGTCCAGCTTGACGATTCAGCAATCTATCAATGGCTGCATTAACATCTCCATATGTAGCAATTAAGGCTAGAAATAAACATTCTCATTTGTTAGTAAATGATAAAAATATAACAATATTAGACTAACCTTGTATATTAGCTTGTCGATCCACAAATCCCATACTCGCAAGAGTTTCTAACTGACTACTAAACCTCTCTTCTGGGGGATTATTTTGTCCTTGTGAATTCATTCTAAAAAATGAGAATTAAACAGCATTTAAATTTAATTAAGGCACATTAAAAATCCAGTTGAATTTACCCTAAAATCATTCGACTCATTAATTGACTAAACACATCGCTATTTTGCTGATCTGACGGGGTAGTAGTGGTTGTAGGGGTACCTGGTTGCTGCGTATTACCAGAGGTTGTATTAGTATTTGAAGAAATTGTGGAATTAGTAGTTGAGGGCGATGATGTCGAAGTGGTCGTAGTTCCCGTTGTTCCAGTTGAGGGTAAACCTCCAAATCCGGGACCAGATGATGGTAAGCCCATTGTAGAATATACATCTGGAGCAACGTTTTGTAATCTCTGCATTCCATTTTGAATTTGCATTATGGCTTCAAGTGCATCAGGATTCGTCATTAAATTTTGTACAGATGGATCCTGCATTTGATTAACAAATTGAGGCATCATACCCCTCATTCTCTCCTGAAATATTCAATCAGAATAAGTACGACAATTTAAAAAAAAGATAATTCATTATTTAACAGTACAAGATAATTTCACTTGATCATTCCAAGAAAATTATGCAAAGGAAAGCTTACTTGTAATGCAGGATTCCCAGAAAATAATGGATTGTTACTTATTAGTTGTGATGCAGCATCAGGATTCTGAGACAAATACTGCATAACAGACTGAGTATATGGAGCATTTAGCATATTCTGCATCATGCTTGGATTATCCATCATTTGTTGCATCAAGGACTGCATTCCCGGAGAGGAGAAAAGATTGTTACCACTACCAGCGACGCCACCGCCTCCCAAACGTGGAGAGTTGTTATTGCCGGAAGAATTACTGGAGGAGCTACCTCCACTCCAAGGATTTGGAAGTGGAGCAGCATTTTCACCGGTACTTGCAGAACTATTGATAGTTGAATTGCTATTCCCACCAGACAATGCTCCAAAGGGATTTCCTCCGAACTGCTCTTGTGCAGCATTTAGCATAGGCTCCTGTATATTTCTGTACATTTCTTGCAATGCATTTTGTCCACCTATACACGGATGGATAAATATTATAAAAGTGTAAAATATTAAGCATTAGTATAAATAAATCAACCTGGAATAGATTCTAAATTGGACATCGCTCGATCCTGATTTCTCATAAGTTCTTGTAACATAGCGGGATTTGATGCAATTTCCATAGTTTGTCTCATAATCTCAGGATTGTTAATCATATGACCAATTTCTGGGTTTGACTCCATTAATTGTTGAATTTGAGGATTAGATTGAATTAAGCCTCTCATGATTTCGGGATTTGACATTAAGTTTTGTGTAACAGGTGAAGACATGATTTGTCTCATCATGTTAGGATTACTGAGAACCTCATTTTGCATACGCTGCTGCATTTCCATAAAGTTAGAACTACCCATTCCTAAGGCAGAGAGCCCAGGAATACCACCCATCCCTCCAAGTCCAAACGGTGTCTGAGATGTATCTTGATTAGACCTCGGAGTTGATGATGGTTCAGGGCTAGTATTTGGAGTGTTTGAACTTGTATTGCCCGTACGAATCACCAAATGAACAGTCATTCCATTTTTGATATTATGTGTATCAAGAGAATCATTGTCTTTCATGATTTTACCAGCAAATATGAGACATAGTTGCTCCACTGGTGCAGTAAACTTCTCAGATATTTTGGCTTTAAACTGTAATGAAGAATACATACACAAATGGAAGAGGAAATATATATAAATATACATGTAGACAAAAAAAATATTCATATCTCATTGAAATCATTGTTTTCAATACTAATAGGGAACATTTTTTATTATAACTTTAAAACTGTAAGTGATTTTAGATATATGGAATATACATTTTTTTTTTAAATAACTTGTTAAGAAAATAAAAATAAACAAATTCAACAAAAATTAACCCTAACTTTCAGAGATTAATATAATTTTAAAAATAAAAGAAATATATGAAGCCAAAATAGACTAATAAATAACCATTATCATTTATGATTATATATGACTAATTCACCATCCAAGAATATTAATATTAAAAAATTGACTTTTAGTTAAATATATTTGTATATTTTTTTCCATTCATCACACGAATCTATAACTAATATTGATGACTATGAAAATTTGGAAATATGAGAATGATTTGCCCATATAATAATGAATGACATAAGTCAACAAAATTTTACATTTCAAAAATCTTTAGAATACAATCTCCGATCTTAGTAGACGCACTGACCACGAATCTGTAATTAATTATTTACTATGAAATTAATGTTTTTGAGAATTTTCGATTTTAATTTTTATTCAATTCCTGTAGTAGTACTTTAGGCAATGATCATGAATCTCCTTTACTTTTTTCAAATCAAATCTGGTTCTAGAGAATTTTGAATTTGAAGTTTCGCCCTTTGTAGGTTTGAGAAAAAAATTAATAATTCATATAAATTTAATTTATTGTTAGCAAAACAATATATTTACTTCAAATATATAGTTATATTTCATATGTAAACATCTTAACTTGAGAAAATGTAATTTATAGGTTAAAGAACAATGCTACTTTAAAGGTTTTGTTTAAAAAGGAATAACAAATCGATTTTTCAATTGTTTTGATGTCAAAGGGGCTTACTTGAAATATGAATGATCAGTATTTCATGTCAATTATTAGTTACTTCAAATATATAAAAGGGTAAAAATACTCCAAAAATGCCTTACTAAAATTCTCTAAAACCAGATTTGATTCATAACAACTAATGGAGATTCGTGATCAGCGCGTCATGTACTACTACAGGAATTGAATATGGAATTCAAAAGATTTAGATTGTACTTCTGTAATTCATTCAAACATTGCCCGTCTTTGCTTAGTTCCTATTTTAACATATTGATGTCAAATGATTTTATACTAAAAAGCAAAAACTATACCGAATGCATAAATAGTCATTTCTATTTTAGCATGTAAGTTTTTGATTTAAAATGATTTATTATTAGCATCGAAACATAAAAGATGATATTTTCTTTTTGAAATGCTCCAGCAAAAGTCACCAAAGTTGGAGAACAGCTCCTAAATGTATTCGATTGAGTTATATAACCTCAAAAGAAAATATCGTAATGTCGTAAGAGATAGAAGCACATCCCTCATTTACAGAGTATTATTGGTTTTTGAAGCCTTAAATTGGATTTTTCAGGATTGGATGATGTAAATAAAATATATGCACATACTTAAAATAAGCATAGTACTTTTCATAAGAATGGTGTATCCTTTTTATACTTAAAATATGTCTTTTAAATCTATACAAGAGTCCAAATAATTGGAAAATTTCTCTCAAACCAAATTTGACAAGTAAAAACTAATGACAGATTTGTGATCCACGGGTGTTAAATACTTCTATTATAAGTACATAAGGATTTTAAAAGACTATTTTTTTGTGGGCTGACTAATAAAAGGGGTGATGACAAGAGAGGATATTTAATTTCTTTTGAAGGCTCTAGCTCCAATGGCAAGAGCCGGAGGACAGTTCTTTTATAGTAAAAAAAGACATCAACTAAAAGTGTTTGACTTCTACAGCCTTAAAAGAAAGTCCATAGGAGGAGTGAGAAAATGAAGCGCATGCCGCATTCATTGAACATTCATAATACTAACATCTTTGATATTGGCATTTTCTTCGATTTCGATGGATTGTTTTTCTTTGGGAGTCTTGACCGTGATGGTGATCAGATTCTAGAAGGAAATGGAAGGAAAAGAATGAGTAATGAGACATAGGGATCAATGGAAATAGGCGTTATATAACACTATGAATGAGAAAGGTACCTGGGACTCAGGAGTGGATTCTTCCATGTTATCTGACATGTCAAAAAAGAGTGGAGGATGAAGGAATTTTTCGAGAGAACAGGACCAAAGACCAAAACACAACAATGACGAATCACAAAATATTTTTTATTAATAAGAAGAATCTAATTTAGAAAAAGAAAAAGAAGATAGAGAAAGAGAAACAGAGAGCTAGAAAACGACTTAAAAGAAGTACCAGAAGCACACGGCTCACTTCAGAGACCATTTCACGCAACCTTTCATCTGAAAAGAAATGGAAAAAGGCCCGAAGTCAGTTGGTAGTTGCCCCATTCTTCCCAAGTAGGGACTCATTATCCAATAGTTATCGACAATTGTTATCAGCTGAATAAGAGGTCATTCTAATTCAACCATTCAACGTTCTTAACATTGATATGGAAAAAAGAAGAAGAAACATCCACAGCTCACAATGAAATACGATGTATATTTTTGTGTATACGAAGTAATGGCGTGAGAAGAAGGCCAAAAACTTGACGTGGATTATTCTAGATCATCAAATGTGCCCAGTCAACACAAAAATAATCAATTAGAAGGGTCTAAACTATAGTTACAATTCGTGGGTATCTTAACTCATCCAAAAATTTGGACAATAAGCCTATAATTACTCAAATATCTCAGTAAAAAATTGGGATTAACTATGGTTTAAATGAAGAAAAAAAATATTATAAGTTGGGATTTTATCACTTTCTTGATTTTTGTTATATTTTTTTTTATGCTGACGTACTACATATTATTCAATAGCCAACTCACAATTCATATTCAGCATCAAGCTATAATTATCTCATATTATCTCATGATAAATGTTAGGTATAACATTTATACAAGGAATTTCGCATAAACGCAATATTGTATAGAATATATTAAATATCATACGACCAACAATAGTCTTTTCATGTTGAGCATAGCATGGGTTAAATATCTTAAACAAAAGTTTAATGGCATGCAAATTAAAAAAATGCTTTAGCTAAAAGACCCAATTCATTACCGGTATTTTTTTTGCTAAATATTAATTAAATATCAACAAATGTGTTAAACTCTGTGAATAATTATTGTAAACGGCCTAAATATGAATAGTGCTTCGTTTTTTGATAGTTTATTTTAGTTTCGTATGGCATAATTCGTTGAAATAAATGTGATAGAAATGCATTATTAGGATTGTAAAAAAACAACAAAAAAACATGAAACGTGATAAAAGATTATGAAATTCCTCAAGAATATGTCAAGATGTCCGTGATATAATTAATACAGAATTGACCCACTTTATATATAATATTAGGGTTATGAAATATTCATAGACCACATCATGATTTTCATTTAGATAATATTTGAAAGGAATGAGTTTCTATTTCAATTAACATCTTTTGAGAGCAATAAATTTGTTATCACTGACTTTAAAGAAAAAGGCAATATGATTGAGATGTTTTGTCTTCTCTTGTGAATGATGCAAATATGTCCGTATAACAACACATATGACGTGTAATCCACAAAATATCAATGTGCTAATTTAGATTTAAAGAGGGGGGAAATAATAATGACATCATTATATACTCTATAATTAAATATAAATGCCTTGACTGAATATCATCAGAGTTGTATAATTGTGAGTGGCCTGGAACAAGTACAATAGTTTTTGTTGTTGCAACCTAAACAGAGTCTTTTTTTTTTTCCAAAGCTGCTATCATAATTCTATATTTCTAGAAGAGTTTTATGTTTAAAGTAATCTTTAGTGCGTATGATCATTAATGACAGAGAGTAAGACTGATTCTATAAGTATGAACCCTCCTCAAACTCAGAGTGGAATGGAAGATCGATATCAGAGTAATTTCGGTCTATATGACCTTGCTATATGCAGAGTGGGCTTTAACGTCAGACAGATTAGCTGCTCTTCTCCCCAACTTTCTTCAAATTGTCAGGATGACCAGGTTAATTTTCGTTTTTTAACATATAAGTAGGTCATATTTTTTACAACTCTAGGAATAACTATCAGTTTCTATTAGAGTTTTTGTTATTGTTGACAATCTCTGTGAGCGCTTTTGAAGTTTATTTCTCTGCTGCTCAGAGCCATGTCAATACTACACTAACCCAAATATATACTGTGTATTTTGTTGTCAACTGCCGATGTTTCTGCTTCTTTTCTTTATATGAGTTGATTGAACGTTGATTGACCGGATTCAAATCCTCTTTTGTTCAGATGTTAACCATTTCCGCTAGTAATTGGATAATTTTTCCCAGGTTGGGAAGAATGGACTGACTACCAACTTATTTTGGGTCTGTTTTTTGTTTTGTTTTCGGATGAAAGGTTGCGTGATATAATGAATAAAAGTAAAGACGGGCTATATAGCTATTACTTATTAGTTATTACTTAGTTTATTTATTGTGATACTGGAGAGGGAAGTCCTGCTCTATATGGAAAGGGTGATAACCATCATTCATCGCCGCTATGAGGAAATAATGGGCTAAAGAGGGGGACATCGGAATGGGGTACGTGTGGTTGAAGGCCTTTCTGCTATGGCAATGGACCCTGTTGTTGAGCGAGGGGAGTATGGACCTCTTTATCGAAACAGAGGAAGTTCAGAAGCTTCTGGGGCTAGATCGAAGTATTTCCTATCTCAAAGATGGAGTTCTCAATGCTGCTGCGTCGCAATTTGTACTCCCGGTTCCCTCATCTGTTGAATTCCTTTTATTCACTTGGAAAACGACTCAGAAAGTAAAATAAATCATTTTCCATTTTGGCATTTTAATAAATAATTATTTAATATTATGAGTTTTGAGATGTGTGATATTTTGGTGTTTGCAGGTGGACTACGCTCTATTCTTGGAGCGCAGTGATTCCGAGTCCATGTATCAACCTAGTGTAAATGTGAGTCATCGCGGTACTGTCCCACGAAAGGAACAAGTCTGGCGTGTCACATTACCCTGCTCAGGGCGAGTGAAAGCAGATGTTCTCGTCACAATTAAACTCTCTCTTTCTGGACTCACGGGCTCAGAGAACCTTACAGATATATACCTTAAAAGGAAAAAGACTTGTGAACTGAACCCAGACCTGATCTCTGGTTTTCCTCAAAGGCACGATGAATTAGATATCTTTACGAAAAAAAGACTTTTGCCAGCCAAATATTTATTTGTTCGTTTACTCTGTATTGCTGGTGGGATTATCTTATCAGTATTATTAGTAATATTCTCAATTCAGTTTCGACTTAAATTAAAGGAAAAGCGATTGACATCGGAGAGCTCCTCTGAGGAAAGACAAAGACTTCAACAACAGCAAGAAGATCCGGATAGAAAGCTATTTGTTTTAGATCAGCCACCTCTTGAAGAAGCTCACCGACCTTATATACCTCCACATCATCAGTTGACCAACAGTAGACCACAACCGTCTTTGGTATCTTATCCTTCTTTACATCGTCGTCACCATGAGCCATTTTTATCAGATGCAGAATCTAGAGTTACAGACTGGGTTCAAAAACAAACAATGCAATCACAGACGACGACTATGACCCCTGATGAAATCATGACTACATTAAATGTGGATAGACTTAGGTTAAAACTTGGACAATTGATACTCGAAGGTACATTTGGTCGAGTGTATCAGGGTACAATCCTTCTCACTGATGCAAACGGATTAGAGTCAGAATCTGACGTTATGGTCAAGACTGTTGTATCAGGCTCTTCACACACTCAGTCTCAACTCCTCGTTTCCGAAGGAACTTCCCTTTTCTTAGGAGCATCTTCTTCTACAGGTGAAGTTCACCGTCATATTCTTCAACTCATGGCTTCTACAATGGATGGTACAAGTCCCATGCTCGTATATCCTTACATGAGTCAAGGTAACCTCAAAAAGTGGCTAACATCGGGTATAGCCTCTCAATCTACTCATCAAATTGTGAACATTGGACTTCAAATACTCTCTGCCCTTCAGTATTTACATAAAAGAAGAATTATTCATAAGGACGTTGCAACAAGGAATTGTTTGTAAGTGATATTTGTTTTAATTGGTTTTGTATAAATAGGAAACTCAAACACACATACACACTTTCTTTTCAGCTTAAATGAAAACTATTTGATTAAACTCTGTGACTCAGCCTTATCCAGAGATCTCTTCTCTGCTGACTACCATTGCTTAGGTGACAACGAAAATAGACCTGTCAAATGGATGCCGATTGAAGCTATAGCCCTTAGGAAATACTCACGGGCATCAGACGTTGTAAGATCTTTAAAAGTTAAACAAGTCAAAAAAATATATTTTTTCAAAAATCTTTTAAATTCAATAATCTATTCTATTATTACTCGACGCACTGATTGCGAATAGGTAATTTGTTTTTTTCGTATCGAATCTGGTTTCCAATATTTTTTGAAAAATTGAGACGTTACTCATTTACAAGCCCAAATCCTATATATAGCCTTTTAAAATGGTATCTTACTCAAAAGTTGACTTCAAAGTTATAAAAAGGGTAAAAACACTAATAAATAAAAATTCAAATCAAACAGATTTAATACGAAAAAATAATTACATATACGTAATAATTGAATATTGATCTTTTAAGATATTTTTTTTTGTTGACTTGCGTTATTAATCAATGCTCACAGTTTTTCACGTATTATTATATTCTTTTGTTTTAGTGGTCCTTTGGCGTTTTCATGTGGGAGCTAATGACTCGAGCTCAGCAGCCGTTTGCAGACATTGATCCTTTTGAAATGGAAGGTTATCTGCATGAAGGCTACCGACTTCACCAGCCAAATAATTGCCCTGATCAATTGTATTCTATTATGACTCTTTGTTGGAGTGGGCGCGCTGCAGAACGAGCAACTGTGCATGCCTTACACAATAACATGCAAGTTTTCCAAAGACAGCTACAACGATTTGTTTAAATGACATTTTGAAGACTCGACTTTAATTAAGTACACTCTTAATAGCTTCAATTTTTTTTAAGTACACCTAATTAGTTATAAAATCAATGTTATTGTCATGTAATTCCTAAAATATGTGCACAAAGGACTGTTCGTCTCCTTCTTTTTATTTATTTACAAAATACTTATCTTATCAGGTATACGTATTCTATTCATAAAGTAACCTATTGCAGCTTGAAGCATTTACATACATTATTCTTTACTTTTTTAGTCATCTATATAAGCTTTTTTTATTTTAAATAATATATTTATTAAGTGGAAATAAACGTTGTTATTTCTTCTCTGACAGACTTTCTTTTTATACTTAGCTCATTATTGAAACGGGATACTTCCATAATAACTACATAGAACCATTAAACAATACTCCGGACACCGCTGTTTTACATATGTTGTCTACTAAGTCATATCAGCGCCCATCATTTATCCCATTTCAAACGATTATTGCACACCGTTGTTGATAAAAGTAAACCTAGTGCATTTACCAAGTTGCAAAAACTGCAATTTAAAATTTATGAGTTCAATATTAATATAAATTCAAAATAGACAAGGAATATTTGTTTTTAAGTTTTTATTGATTTTTAAAACCTCTGTCTTGGGGTTGTGTGTTCATTCAAGGTTCAACATCATTAACATAATATAAAATCAAGTAAATAAGACAATTTTTTTGGTTCTTTTCTATTTTTTTAACTATTTCCCTTGATATGGGCAGCATTTTTTTTACTTAATCATAAAAGTTTTATATCTGTATAAGAGAATAATAATACGAATTCCTGAATACAGCCAACATAGAGCTAGGCAAAAAGTACATGTCTCGAAATATAGAGGATATATTTATAGTTATATTAGTATTAATTACAAAATTGCAACTTCATAACAATCAGTTTACAATGTAAATAAGCAATTTATAATTATTGTATCATTTAAAAGTTTTATCACATAAAATAAATCATTTGAGTTATATGCCTAGAGACAATGTATAATAATTATCCACTGACTGTATCATTTTTGCCAAGCTCTACTACAATATTCTTTCGGAAGAATGATGATAGGTTCAATGTAGAATAGGATTATGAATGAATAGTTTAATTAGATAGTCTTGGAAATAATTGGCCTAGCATATTCTACAAAATCGTCTATTAACACTGGCCAGGCCCCTTCTTCGTCGTAGTTAGTCAAATCTTCATTAACTGTAGTAGCAAAGTCGAGTAGTAGATTCCATGTATCCTTCGGAATCGATCGTTTGTGATTTTCCTGCAACATGAAAATAATAAACAATATGTAATACTTTTATATCTATGCATCACAAAAGCATACCTTTAAGAATTTACTCCATATATCTAAGAACTTGAATCGTCCTTCCAGAACTATGTTCCAATATGCTAAGGCGAGATCAAGATCCAGTCCTTTTTGTCTAGAGTTTTTAGCGTAATTGAAAGTGAATTGATAGAAATCTTTAAAGATATGAGGATCCACGATTTCTTTTTCCAATGAAGGTAATTTGAATTTTAATTTGTCGATCGAGTCACACCTACATAGTATCCAGGGCAAAAATAGTAATAATAATGGAAAAAAACAAAACAAGAATAGAGCGTTGTCACGCGACGTCAAAATTTTGATGTACATTTTGGGGGTCTAAACAACAAAGTTTGTTCACTACGAAAATCCTATTTTCATCAATATTAAGGAAAGAAATAGTGAACTATAGGATATTAAAATCGGATTAACAAATAGAAGGATATAATAAATATTTTATCGCTCAATGGCCTTGTTTCATTATATATATGACCCTAAAAAGTATTCAAAATATGTTATTACATCGCTACACCACAATCTTATTTCCGTGTTGTAGATACACATTAACCATTATAATGGAAAGAATAAGATTTTTTTAAACTATCCTACTTTTCTCGGCCCTAATTGATCAAAATAAAAAACTGTACAAATACTGACATTTGTAGATATGACTTTGATTATATTCAAACATCAAGTGATGTTTAATGCAGGTATGAAGGTTTTTTTAATTCTTAAAGGGACTTGATGGAGTTTCATCAGGATATCTTGGAGGTTTGTTCATTTTGTGTAGTCAAAAAAGCAAAAAAACTAAACTATGAGACCCCAAAATGGTGTCCCCTTCAATTATCTGACGTCAGTGAATAAGGCTCACAAGAGAAATGCGAAAAATACCCTAAATTTTGCATGCCATTGGTAAACTCTTCTTTGGAGAACTCGCACTGTTGGGCAGCTTTGAACTTCCAGGCCAATAGGAGGACTAACCGTGAACCAGGATCTAGTTGTAGGTCCTCCAAGAGCCTCACGACTCCGTCCATACCAATTTTCGAAGGTTCGCTCGCCTCTGCAAAGGAAAAGGAGGAAGAGATGGGATTAAGTGAATAAAGAGCGCTTTTGCGACTTTCGTACCTTTGTATTTGGCATAGAGTGATTCGAGCTTTTTGCGATCGATGGAGGAATGAGATGAGACCATGGCCTTAGAAGAAGAAGAGGATGAATTAATAGAAGAGAGTTGATGGAAGTAGTGCTCGAGAGCGGATTGGAGATTCCAGTTATGGGAGGCCAAGCAACGAAAGGCCGTATCATCGTCCGTTTGAGTCAAGGTCAGAAAAGCGTAGTAACTCTCCCTCTCCTTAGTCGATGACCTCTGCTACATAATACACACAACACAACACAAAACAAAACTCCTCAATTTTCTACATTCATTTAATTTTGTTATTTTTATTATTTCTCACCATTACGCGAATTCTTAATTCATTTCTTCCTTCATTCTATTGGGATATTTATTTTAAGATTACAGTAGATACAAGAGACAGCAGTACGAAGTAACAGCGATCCCAACTGATTGAAAAAACGAAGGAAAGAAAAATCTTTCACCTCTCTCTCTCTCACTCTCTCTTCCTCCTTCCCTCTACCTCTCTACCACCTCCTCTCTTTCTCTTTTTCTCTCTCTAGCTCTCCTTAGTACACATATACAGACGCTATGTACACTACTCAAATATAGTCCCCCCTCCTCCATAAAATACACAAGCAGCAGTACTATATACAGCTTATTCTTAATTAATAGTACAGAAGCAAAGTCATACTCTGCTCCCTCCCTATTTTTCTACTCTTGTGCTGTATCCATGCACGAGTATCTATCTCAGTTCAAAATGAAATGACACACACCACAAAACGCACAATTTCACATCTACCTTATGATTAGTGCCCATGTTGGGTACAAGTTGCAATTTCTTCGTCTTAAATGCTTATTGAATTACAATATCGGGCATTCTAATGACTCAACTATACTATCATTTCATTTTGATCTATTCAAATGGCATGCCCAATATGTATTTATGCGATATATAACCCTGGGCATTGCTACTTTATAATGTGCTCAAAATACTTATCCTTTAATTAAAACTATTAAAATAGTTATAAATGAAACCCCATTAATATATCGATCCTCCATGAAATATTCAATTATTGCATATTCCTCACCCCAAGTACTCTGTAAATCCTTAATCTAAAATTATTCAACTCTTTTTTTTGGTTGCAGCTTCTGCAGTTTGCTCATAAAAGTTGCAACTTGTACACAACACCTACATACCAAGAGCCAATAATAGGCTAATGATGGAAATCCAAGTGAACCTACTCCATAATAGGAATATTATATTTCAAATGAAACCATCTTCCATTATTTATATTAGTTCACAAATTAATGCAACGATTAATTAATAGACTAACATATAGTCCTTATTTTTAGAGGAACTTTTTAAAATGTAAAAGTTACTCTAGTCAGAATAAAAAACAATCTTGAAGGAAAATAAAGAAAAGGAGAAAATCCCAATTTTTTTTTTTACTTCATGTAAGTATTGAGAGTTTTCACGTAACGTATGCATTGTTCATACCGGCCAATGTGGGGGTCTAAAATACAAAGTTTCATAAGAATAAAAACTCTCTTTATTTTTGTAGTATTAACGGGAATAGTCAACTATTGGATCACGTCAAAATGAGAAGTTAACAAATAATAAAAGGACTTAAAACTTCGAACTGTCGATAAAAAAAAATCCCTCTATTACCTAGTTGAATTACATAGCTGATCCTAAAATAGTGTATCACATCGATATACATTCTTATTTGTAGACACAAATAAATAATTAAAATACAAAAAAAATCATTTAATTATCCAACTTTTTTTTGTCCCTAATTGATAAAAAAATAATACAAATTTAGACATTTTTAGAGATTTTCAGCAACTATTAGTTTTATTATATTCAAATATCAGTTTTTATTACATGTAGTAGTATTCAATGCAGATGTTAAGTCTTTTTTTATTTTGAAAGCCATTTGACAGAGTTTAATTAAGTTTTATTGGGCATTTGTGTATTTTATTTTGTAAAAATATGAACTTTGAACCCTCATTCAATTAGGATGTAATTACGGACGTTAGTGAAAACGTTCTATACATACTTTATTATTCATATTTTGTAGACATATTTGAGTCAGTTAAAGGCTTATTATTCACATTTCTGGCATGAACTAAGATACCCAATAATTGTATCTATAGTTTAAAACTAATATTTGCTTAAGGAGGCATATTATGGCCCCGATAAGGTATTTCAAACAAAATTGTCAATTTCTCATTCCCTTATTGTGACAATCCCTTTTGGTTACTCTAAGTGCAATTTGCTACACATACTCAGGGTTAATAAGAATTACTTGTTGAGAGAAATTGAGGATATTTCGTAAAAGAATACAAATTTAATCCGCACTCAATTTTGAGAAAAATCATTCTAGCTTCCTTTTGTGTTGACGGATTACATATATTGAAATGTAATTGTCAATGCCAGTCTGCTCACATGATATTATCCTATAGTACATCTACCTACTTCGTGATGACTAATTCATGAAGAACCCGAATCTACAGTTCAACAAACCAAACTCTGAATGCAAAGATACCATACGGGTCGAAAAGTAGAAAATATTTAATCAATATTCCAAGAATAAAATATAAAAAAAAATAAATACACCTTTTATTATTGTAACTTCTGCATCATTTTGTTGCAAGTATGTATAAAAACAAAGAAATGGATCGATCAAAGGAGAATTTAAAGGAGTGTTAATAAATGTATCAGCTTGAAACGATAGGGTAGTAGAGTAGAGCTATTTATACAAGTTCTTATGATATTTTTTTATTGTCTCATGTCCCTAAAAATTTGATTGAATCAACCAAAATTGCATTAGATCAGGTCGAGGGCTGTAACTCAAAAATGACAAATATTAGGGTTATTGATGGATATTTTAAACACAAATATTGAAATTAGTTATGTGTTAGTCCTTATCTAGGACTGAAGACTGTCCAGTTCAGTCTTTGATGGTGTCACTCAACTTTATTTCTTTTCTATTTTTAAATCAGTAGTGACTGTCCGAAGGGTCCCAAGGACTGATAGGTCCAGTCCTAAGGCTGGACTGGACTGAATAAACAAGGACTGACGTAACACTACTTTTACGCATCCTGAGGTTAGTGCAAAAGTGACGTAACTGACAAAACCATATTTTATGGTTTTATCTGACTTTAAGGGTATACAGAACATATTTATGACCGGTAAGTTTTTAGGATGACTCTAGCAGCTCAAAGTGACGTAACTGCCTGGGTCTCAAAAATCTTTAGTGCAAAACGGGCAAAAACAAAACCCAGAAAATAGACAATTTGGTGCAAAATCAACGTAACTGATTGGAACGACTATAGACTAGGACAAAATTTACGGCGTTAAAACGTCATAAGTGACTTTTCCTATGAAATAATTAGTATTTGACTTTTTGTAGTAAATAAATTATGATGTATGTATACAAAAATCCGTGAAAACTGATTTCAAATACATTAAATTAACTTATAGCGGACATACCTCAGATTGAAAAAACGATCAGTTACGTCATTTTTGCACACCCCAACGATATTGCGTTCTCATACCGTTTTGATTTTTTACAACTAGAAATCGAACTTTGATATCTAATTATTTATTTTCTTGATATTTCTTCATAAAATTATCAACATTAATGGGTTGATATACATGTGGCACGTCAATACAAAATCACGTTAGAAGGATTTTTAACAAAATTGAGTGACAATTAATGATAAGATTTATATTTTTTGACAAATTATTCTGATGAACCCTTTGGAGGCACCGCAAATTGCAATTAAAGCATCCAAATTGATGGACACAATAAAAGATTAGGAAATTCGTATATTTTATTTGAAAGGCCATATTTTGGCCAATATCAGTCAGTCTCTTTAAGTAAATATAGGTTCTAAGCTATAGTTCAAACTCTTGGTATCTTAACACAAACTTGAATACAAAGCCTATAATTGACTGAAATATATCCATGAAACATTAGCCTGTTTATATGAATTCCAAAAAATATGGGGTTTTCTCCTTTCCTAATTTTTAGTTAAAGATAGTTTTATGTTGATGCACAACACGTTTATTGATATAAATAAATTGAATTGTACATTAAAGCTTTAATTAGTTAATATCGCTAAGAAAATAAATTCAAAATTATCAAGGAAGATTATTTTATAATATTATTAAAATTGTATTTACCATACAAAAAATGAAAACCTTAAGCAAAACCATTTTGTTTATTTCCCAAATTTGTTTTTCAGAATTATAAAAATTCGGGCTTTTTTAAATAAACTTTCAAGACTGAAAAATTGGATATAGGCACATTAAATTGTATATTTCCAAAAAATATTTTTTAAGTGCTTATGTAAGATACTTTAACAATACAATACTGCTCACTGGAACTTAGCCAGATATCAAGGGGCCGACAAAATCTGTCCATTATGAAAGAAATCCGCCTTATTAAATTAATTATAACTAATTGGACGCCTTAACAGAGTACTAGAAAAAATTTCCTGGGTGCATGTGTACTTATACCCTAGACATGTCATATTCGAGGGAATTTTTCAAAATTGAATAGAAAGTTATTTTTTGAGTGACTTATTCCTAAAAAAAAAGGGCATAATGACAAATAGGCGTAGGAGAGGATATATTTGCTGACAAACAAGATCCCTATAAAAACTATAGTGTTCATCACTCTCTCATACATTTGAATTTTCACATCCCGCATCATACCTCTATTGTTCCAATTTTTGAATTTTATGCGAGTCCAAATAAAGTCATATTTAAAAAAATAATATTTCGGGCGAGTTACAGTAATTTTCAGTAAATTGTAGGGCATAATTAAGTCGAGTTATTTTTCGAGTAATACTCGGATCCAACATTAGTTGGGACATATTTCAACTACATTCAATAGAAATTCCAACATCATACATGATTAATTAGTAAATGACATGACCTAAGAGATGTCTTATTCTATTAAGGGAAACAAAACCTATTTTATTAACAGATATCTAAAATTTCTGATATATTTAAATTTTAGGTATATATATTTTAAAAAATCTGAACAAAACATGAATAATAAGTTTTAACATAAATCTAGAAAATCCAATTTCTTTTTTTACCTCATAAATATTAATTTGGTCGACTATGGGCTATATATTCAAATTTCTAGGTCGAGACTTATACGACTTTAAGTGTAATTTGCAGCGTCTCCAAAAAATGAATCAAAATAATCTTTAAATAGAAATTAAAAATCATCCATTGATGGATATAAATGTAATCCAGACTCATTTTTGAGAAAAATAATCATGGATTGCTTTTGTCTTGATAGCCCACATATCAAATAATGGTATAGTATAACATTTTTTCCTTATTACATGATCTTTAAAACTTAGGAAAATTGAGCAGTTTGAAGATACTGAGGCAATGGATGAGACACAAAGACTTAACCTGTCGAATATCAATAAGATCACTATATTATAACATTTATAGAGTACGTACAAAAAATCAATTCCATCAAAATTCATGGAAATTGATATTAAGCACATTTCCAACAACAACTTTTGAACTAATAGGTGAGCTTTTATCCTCCTTCATTAGTCATTTAGCAACAGACGATCAAATATTATGACTAAATTGTAGCAGACTTAAAATAAAAAATTTGGAATTGCTAATGTACTTGGCTCATAACTTGAGGGTGTTAAAATGGAAGTAATAGTAAATTTAAGTACATATAATCGAAATATCGGATCTAAACATATTTAAATATGAGCCCATGTCTAGTATGTATTTACAAAGATGGATAGATCCATTTACATAAGTTCATCATATAATATGAAAACTTACTATTTCCTTGATGTGTTGAAGGAACTATTAGGATCAAAATGTCCTGTCTGAACATTTCAAAATGGTTCAGGAGAGACAAAATCAGACTTTTGGCTCTCTAAAATTAATTTTATAGCTAGTAAATTAAAAATTTGCCAGAATGGACATTTTTATAAAATTAATAAAAATTACAATTATAAGAGTATTGAAAAAATTATTTTAATATACAGTTCAGAATTAGATGAACATGAAGGTCGGAGTGATAACTCAATTTTTAACAATTGACCAGATTGAACATTTTTATTCTAAACTAGTGATTTGACGATATACATTCAGAACGCCAAATGTAATGTCAAATCAATTTTTGACATTTAATAGAGCAATATTTTCCAATTTTTACAATGAAATGTATCTGAGAAATTTATTTTAAGTGTCTGAATTTCTTTGTTTTAACAAGTATTATCAATAAATATCAGACTTTAAGGATGACATAATGTCATTTTTGAGTTATGGCACTCAAACTTGGATTTGTACAATTGTTGCTTTTTGATTAGGGATGAGAAAAGTAGGATAATTAGAGAGAAATATATAATTGTTTCCATTTGAATAGTTAACTTTTATCTACACTATGGAAATAAGATTGTTTAACAATGTAATTACATATTTTAAATGCATTTTCGGATAAGATATATAATATAACTAGGCAATGGAGGGATATTTATTTGATAGAGGTTAAAGGTTTACGTCCTTTTATTATTTGTTAACCTCTCATTTTGACGTGATCCAATATATGACTATTTTCCTTGATACGAATGAAAAAAGGGTTTGAATTGTTCATGTGCCCAAAATGGCGGACATGAACAAAAATGAGTGTGATATGACAGGCCTCTCGTTGATTATGATAATTGCTACTAGATAGGACCTCGACTCTTTGGATCTTTTGATGATATCCTAGAAGATGAGTAAAAGAGACATGGAAGGTCTTACGTGCTGATGGAGTGAAGGATGTTGTTGCTGCTGGTGGTGATTATAATAGTGTTGGCGTTGGTGATGTTTGGAGGAGGAGGAGGAGGACAGAGTAGGAGGTAATTTGGTCCAGGAAGATGAGAAATGAGCAGGATCCTTGTCCAGACTCTCCTCCACATTCGACGACGTAGTCGTCGTGGGAGTATTACCCGTAGTTCGAGCCCGCTTGCTCAGACTCATTCCTCCACATTTGGAACGAGTCTTGTGTTGAGTGAGTCCTCGAATCCCTTTATAATACTTTCGACAGACCTCACAACGAATCGGCTCCTCACTCTCCATGATGATGATGACTTCAAGCAACTCACAACCTCTCAGACACTCTCTCACACACACACAAAATATTGAATTGGATGGCTCAACGTCTACTTCTACAATTAACTACTTCAACTCCACTCTTGTTCTTCTTGTGAGCTCCTGGGCCGCGGAACTCATTCAATATATTTTTTTCATAACAAATAACGCCACTAATCAAATAAATATTCTTCAACACGCGCACCAACTCCATAAACTATAGCCACTTTCAAATTGTATTTGGTTCGTCATCACAAAGAATGAGATTTCTCAAAATTGAATTCTATGAATTATCGGCTATTTATATCAACAAATTATTCTCATAAACCCTTTGGATATGTTGCTAATTGCACTCTTAAAGTAGTCAAATTCATCGTCACAATAAAAGAATGACAAATTGATAGATTTTATGTAATTGACGCGCACATATTAGGGGCAATATCATCTCCATAATCAAATAAAGTTTCTAAACTATAGCTAACATTCTTGGGTACTTAATTTATCCTACAAATTTGAAGAGAGCCTATAATTGACTTAAATATGTCTATGAAATATTGGGATGTATGTATATATTATGAAGAGAAAAAATTAACTCGGATTTTCTCCTTTTCTTTATTTCTGTGGAGGCTCCTGACATCAAAATTGTGACGTTACATGACAATACTCTATTCTGTCTGTCAGTAATTATTTGTCCAGTTATGAAAAACTTATTTCATACTATAAAGAAGTGGACATAATTACATATAGAGTTTTACAGATAGGAAAGTACATTGAACGAATTGTTCATTTTAATAATTCATTAATCAAGAGTCTTACTCTTATAAAATAGTCCTTTATTTTAAACGGATCGTTCTTCAAAAACTTATCACTATTATAAATATTTTTTAATGAATAACAAAATTTTCATAGCTTCAATAAATATTATGCGAAGTTTTAATGAGATAATAATTATTTCACCCTGTCAAATTATCTAATTTGTGTTTAATTTACAATTTAAAAAAATATTTTCCAAAAGAGTTACAGGATTGGGTATTGTAGATCCCTATAATATATATATCTTATAGGGCTCTGGGGTCTTGCTCCTTTGACTGAAGAAAAGGCATATAATTTGCCATAACCTACAATATTCTGCATTTTAAAAATTACAGTATTTATATCTATTATAATATAAACCCGGACCGTTGCTAGATTTCCTCATTAGGGGGATGAGCCCCAAAAATTATGTAATACAATTATTTATCTAAATAGGTTTTTTATGTA
The DNA here is from genome assembly GCF_016086655.4 of Lepeophtheirus salmonis. Classification (NCBI taxonomy): domain Eukaryota; kingdom Metazoa; phylum Arthropoda; class Copepoda; order Siphonostomatoida; family Caligidae; genus Lepeophtheirus; species Lepeophtheirus salmonis. Next base: position 713,440 of record NC_052137.2, read on the forward strand.
TATATATATAGGATTAAAAAGGGGCTAGTGTCGCGACTGATGTAAGCCTAATTAGGACGTGTAAGATATATATTGTATAAAACATGATGAAATTTCAACCTTACAATATATTCATTAATAAGAGTTGCGTGCTTTTATAATATATTGTTTTTTAGTTATTTAAGACATATTGAATTAGATATATGTTTATATATAAACGTTACTTAAATTTAGTTGTAGCTTATTATTTAAAACAAAATGGCGAAACGAAGACCACGTGATCAATATTTGTAAACAATTCGGGTCATAGTGATACTTTTTTTTCTCCAGTAAATGTGTATTTAATCAAATCTAACTACACAGTATTTATGAATTTACATACCTTTTTAACTTAAAGGGTAAGGTAAATTCTGCAAAGGGAAGAAAAAGATGCTACGGCTCGGCATAAGGAAAAATGATAAAGTCACGTCATCCGTAATAGTATTATAAAAAGTCGACATCTGTTGACAAAAAATATAACTTTACGACCATTTATCTCCTAATTCCTAACTGACAAGCGCGTTTCGCAACATTGTTTTAAAGAAATGAATGATGATACATATTTTAATGCCTGTAAATCATCTATGAAGAGTTTCTCAGAACTCGTTTCATGCTTCTTAAATAGAAGGACTAATATTGACAATATCAATAACCAATAAAGTATTGGAATCTTTTCTTTTTTGAATTTGCATTATGTATTGTACAATCAACAGAGAATATTGCGTACGCCCTTTAAATTAAACTAATTCTATTTTTTAGAGACTAAATATATATATATATAATTAAAGGTACAAAAATCCAGGTATATAAAATCAGTCCTTTCGAATGTGTACATAGACATATAATTATTAATATATGTGTTCATAAATTCTAAACGAGAATAGGAACGCACTTGTGATAATAGTAATGATTCATTTTTGAATCTTATCTCAAGCCATTTTTGTTTCATCTCGTAAACGTTTTGTGTGTGTTTTTTGTTTTTTAAACAAAAAGAGAAATTATAATCTCCTTAGTCCTATGCAGTAAGATCAATAGCTACAACAACTTCTCTCCGTGGATTCAATCGTATGAGGCAAGCATATAACTATAACACTATTGCGTTTGCGCCAATCACAGTTTTGAAATTGCTTTCTTTTTTTTGTGCCATACATATGACGACATACATTTTTGGTCGATAAAACTCCAACCTGTTACCCACAATATAGCAATTATACCATTCAGTTGTTCTTTCCATAAATGCAGAGAATGAAAAGACACCTATCACCATTGAGTGGCTCTAAATACCTTCGTTTTTGAAGATCTTAAACATCTCCGGATATTTTTCTTCAGTATTAGGTAAGTAACTAATCAATTCAAAAGTAAATTAGAATCATTTTTCTCAAAATTGAATATGAATTACTATTGTATTATTTATATGGACGACAATTATTGTTCATTTCTGTTAACTAATGATTCTGATAAACCCTCTGAAGGCCCTATAAATTGCACATAAATTAGTAAAAGTTTGTGAGAATAAAATTAAAAAAAATTGCAATTTATAGATTTAAAAAGAAAAGAAAAAAGAAGCCATATCGTGGTATAAGTTTCGTAATTCTAATGATGGAATCAAAGCTTAGTTAACATTCTTGGTTATTGCAACTCAATACAAGGACTTTAATTGATCAAAATATGACTATAAACTATGTATATGTATATGATATAAAAAATTAAATATATTCTATTCCAAAAAATTTAACTTTCTATGAAAACTAAAAGTTTTTTTTAAATTTTCCGACGAAAAATTTAATATTTCATTTTTTTTTCTAAATTTAATATTAGAAATGTAATTTTTGAAATTTTTTATTATTTGGTTTTCTTTTTTTTTGAGAACTGGGCATTTTTGAAATTTTTTTCCAAAATTTTTTTATTTTTGTGAATAGTTGTAGATTTTTGAAAAAAAATTAAATATTAATTTGTATATTTGAATTTTTTTCTCAAAAAATTCCAAAAACCAAGCCCCCAAAAAAAAAATATAATCCTGTGAACGCTTTTAACTATTATTTAAAATAGTAAAGAATCGGTATCGATAATTTTAACTAAAATCGTATCGGAATCGGCATGGGGATTTTTTTTTAATAGTCCCATCACTAATATTCACGTTATCTCTTTTGTGGGAGTAGTAGCCTCTGGTTTGACATTCAAACATTTGCCAAATTTAAGAAAAAAAAATCATTTAAATAATAGTTTGAAATGCTATCAAATAAAAAGTATATTTACCTATATATTTGATGAAATGACAATCTTTTTGTAGCAATCTGTTTAATGTTCCTCTTCACTTAACCTGTGATTTTAAAATTCATCTTTTTTTTAGTTTCATCATGATGTATCTGAATGTAGTGATTCTACTTCTTTGCATTGTCCTTGCTGGATCTGTACAAGAAGAAAATGTAGAAATTCGCATGCCAGGCGCAAAACCCAAAGGAACAGACTCTTATCTCTGCTCTGGTTTCAAAGTCGAAAAAACCTTTGCTATTAATAACAAAAGTGATTCCGTTTATGTGACTAAGTTTGAAGGTCTTGCCGTAGCTTCCAAGGCTCACCATGTTCTTCTATATGCCTGCAGTGAGCCTCCTAAGGAAGAAATATGGGACTGCAGACATCACTCCATTTGTCATGATTATACTACAATCATGTTTGCATGGGCTAAAAATGCAGAGCCTTTGAGTATGCCTCCTGAAGTGAGCTTTAAGCTGGATCCAAAGGAGCATAAATTCCTCGTTCTACAGGTTCATTACGCTCATGAGTTACCAGAGTTGGATAATACGGGAATACACTTCCGGTTTCAACGAGAAGAGTAAGTTTCTTCTATATTCTATTTTTTTAATTTTAACTCCCTTGCTGTGATATAAATTTTTTATATGTTCTTTCAATCCATATGTAGTGAACATTAAATTTTCTGTTGATCCTATCCCCAAAACTTGTTCATTGTGTTATTGTAAATCAGTGTATCAATCAAAAATATTAACATCTATATTCTATAGGTTGCTCAACGCTTTTAAGGTTAAGAAAATTAGCGATTTTTTGTAGAAAATTTTCACTTCTTCTAACATAATCATTCAAATACATTGACAGAATATTTTTTTAATTTAAAACTTTTTTTAGTTAAATAAATTAACTAAAAAAAAGTATTTTTACAAGTTTTCTACAAATTGTCATTTAGCTAATTATAATGGAAGAATGGTTAAAGGCAGGGATGGGGAATAGGCTCATTTTTTTTACAGCAGTATCATTGGAGGACCACATGACCATTTTTTTAAAATTATTATTCATTTATTTGCGAGCCACACTGAGTGAGGACGAAGGCTGCTCTTTTCCCATCCCTGATTTAACGAAAAATAATAAATAACACGGCGTTTCTTCACTAACACACGCTATTTTGTTGTCAGCTGTCAATTTTTCTGTTTCTAAAGGGACTGCTTGATGTACAAAAATAGTCACTTGTGCTCCCCCCCCATCCAGGCATAACCTGAAGGAAACTCAAATTTTTAACACTAAGAGGAAGTTAAATTTCTGTCAAAATAATTAAATTACTCCCTGGCATCCTTTTCTTATCATATATTGTGGTTTCTTTGAGCTTGGATTTTTCACATTTCATATTTTTTTCAGTCATAATCATTGTTTAAAATCCTATTAGGTTTTGCCACAATACTAGCGCCGTGCCGGACGTTAAACAGTCCCTATTCCCCTAATCAGTATTCTGAACGTTGATTGGTTTAATTAGAATTAGGTACTTTTAATCTGTGAACAATTACCAATGGTTATTGAATCATAATTCCATGATTGGAAAGAATTGGCTTATTACCAACTTAGTTTAGTCCTTAAAAATGCAGAGGAAAGGTGGCATGAAAAAATAAAGATAAACTATGACATATGTACCGTTTATAAGGCACATTCTCTTCTTATTTATTTAATTTAATCATTTATTGAAGAAAACATTATGTAATATTGTTTTTCAGATTTAAATCTTTAATGATTTCAAAACTTGATTACTAGCTTCAAAATCAACGATATATATATAATGTTTACTATAATCAAACTTTTTTAATGTAACTGTAAGTAAAAAAAAAAATAACAAACTATATATTGATTGTCATTCTGATGAACAGAGTATGGATTCAGTACTGATTGCATTATGTCATTGATTTAATTTCCGCCAAATATTATACAGCTCATAATTTCAAATATTGACATTTCATTTCCTTTTAACAGTCTTGAGTCATTCTGTTCTAAGTGAATAATTATACAAACGTGTCAACATAAAACAGTCTGTAATTGTTTTCGTTCAAAAAAACCAGTAGGGTAAAATAATATATTAAGTTCTGCTATTCAAATTATTGATTCGTTGAATGGAGGCCAGGGTTTTTAACTGTTCTATCACGTGTGGCCAAAATTCAATACACAATGTTAAATATAAAAATAAATTAATTTTGACTAAAAAAACTGCGTAGGTCTTATATTTTAAATGGGAACATCATAAAAAGTTCAAACCCTTACCTATAAGATATTTTCTGATATAAGAGTACATAACAGTAGTATTGTTTCTGTCTTTATTTCGTACTGAACAAGGTTAATAGAAATACAGGATGATACCATAACCCTTTTTCTACAAATGTTTGACATCCACCTCGTTTTTTAAGAGTGACGCGAATGAGTATAACTATTACCAAGAATAGCTATATATACCCTTCCTTGGCTGTTATTGTTAGAGCACCGCGGTTAACCTCTATGACGTCAAGTATGTCTGTCCTGCTTACAGTCAGTACGGTACATCAAATTGAAAATAATCTTGTATTTCTATTAATCTTCGTACTGAAGACCGCAGTTCAGTTCAATTCAATCTCAGCCCTGAAGGACTGGACAGTCTCAAAAACAGGTCCCAAAGACTGATAGGATAGTTCCTAAGACTGGAATAGGCCAAATAAATAAGGACTCACACAACCCTAAATAATGGCCTTTAAAAAACTTATGAAGTAAAATAGCCAGAAAAAGAAAAATCCTTTTTTTCTCAATTTCTTTTTTTCTTCATCCTAGCCTGGTTTACTATTGATAGTTCATACATGTAAGTTTCCAATCAATCTACATAAATCATTGATTTAAAATGTAATTACTCCTCACAGGACAAAATATTCAGGTGGAATATATTTACTAGCCCGTTCCTTCTTAAAGATTCCTCCAGGAACACCTGTAGTACATGGTGAGATGAATTGCAAAGTCAAATCAAATATTCCGTTACACCCTTTCGCGTTCCGCACCCATGCTCATTCCCTCGGTGTTGTCATCACTGGATATAAATATTCACCAGAGAAGAATACATTCATAGAAATTGCTAGAGGAAATCCACAGTGGCCTCAAACATTTTATCCTATTGTGAATAATGTTTCATTGAATTCAAATGATTATCTCGTCGCCAGATGTACTTACAATTCAACACTTAAAAAAAAAGCTGTTTACATCGGTATATATATAGATGGGACATTCTTTGCACAAGTCAACAAAAAAAAAAAATCTTTTAAAGTCCATATTCAATTCTAACAATACTTGACGCGCGGATCACGAATCTGTCATTAGTTTTTCCGTAGCAAATCTGATTTTCGATTTATGTTTTGTATCTATTATTCCTATTAGTCAAATGGAGTTGCATCGATTCGATATAAGTAGACATTTGAGTACTACTACACTTAATCAATTTTGAAGTAATGAAATTGAACTAAATATATGGATGTGTATAAACATGTCCTCGAAAGCGGGAGCGGCTTTTTCTAGTTAGTAATCTGAAAGGGCTTTATTATTTTCCCAGGCTGCCATCATAATTATTTCATTTTTGAAGACATAACATCTAAGTATAAAGTAATATTAGTGCCTGTACAATTGAACCACTATCTGACCGCCCATATTCGGGCATATCCAAATTGTCAGGATTACCGCATTCATTTTTGGTCATATTTTGTGTATCAATGTCAATATAACATAATAAATGTATATCTTATTCTCTAAGAGCGCACCTACGCACATTGATAGTGTGTATTTTGGGCATGTAAAAGAGGAAACCGAAAATCAACATGGTAATCTTGACAATTTGAAGAATGTTTTGTAGGAGAACAGCTTAACTCTCATGACGTTTCATTATGTCAGCTACATTCAGCTGTGAGAGGGAGAAGGCAATAAACAAGGACATTGGGAAGAATTACTCTGATGTCGATCCTCAATTCTTCTCTGAGTCTAACAAGGATATACTATTATAACTTCGGAACAAACCTTCAGGGTTTCTCTCCGTCTTTTATGAGCACAATCGAATGTTCAATCAGGGTTTGAATTTAATTGAATGTAGTGGGAAAGGAAGTTCACTTACTAGGTGTTAAATAATAATGACAACAAATAAGGAAAATAAAATTCATGCTTCAGATAACCTATTAAAAAAACAGCCCAGCTAGAAAATACACACTAACTACATCACTATAGATTAAGTTCAAGAAAATAACCTATTTGAGTGCGTTGTCTACTGAGCTTCGTTGTTTAATTTATTTTTACCTTTTTTGTAGGTTTGACACCATTTTTGAGTAGGACAAAAGTGAATAATGGACATATACATTACTTTATTTTTTGCAAAATTTGAAGCTGATTGGAAATATGTGCTTATATTTATATAACGCATCCGATCGTGAGAAAATGCATTTATGTAAAGGTTAAAAAAACCACTATATTTATGGTTTTGTTTCAAATGGAATAACCGCTGGGGTTTCAATTGTTATTACGCCACAGGAGTGTCATTAGAGAACCTATCGAAATTAAAAAAACAAAACAAAAACCTTTTAATCCAAAATCTTTAAAAAAGAGATTTGGTACGAAAAAACTAATACAAGATTATCAAGTACTATTAGAATTGAATATGTAATTTAAAACTTTGTTTAGTTGTGTTATTATTAGGGAAGCGAAAAACTCCCTTAAAAACGACCTTTTTTTGTTTGTTATCAGGAGCTGAATCTGACGATGAAATGTGTAATTTGTATTTGATGTATTACATGGAATCAAAGTCTGCAGACACAATATATTGTACGGATGAACAGAATCCAGCGATTACGAAAATAATACCCAAAGATTCGGATACTCCATTACCACCAAATCCAAAGTTAGAACATATAGCTCTTTACGATAAAAATACCTCTACTACCAAACATGGACACAGAGGACATCTCGATGTATCTGATCGTAAGTATTCGGACTAAACTATATATGGATACTATAGTGGCCCTGAATTTTTTCATATAAAAATCAAGAAATAGAAAGTTTGGATAATATTAATCAATAATCAGAGGAATAAATAATCTTCCAAAAGTTTTAAAATGACTTTCCTAGAACGGGGTTATTTTTCAAAAAGAAAAAGAAAAAAAGGAGAATAACTATTGGGCTACTGCGTATAACGCGCACTTTTTTAAAATTAGATGTCTCCCTAAATATGATTATTTTTCACAAAATAAGAAGAGAATACATATTGCTGTACCGCGTATAACGCGCAATTTTTTCCTCTTCATATTCAAGGCTGTAAACACTATTTATTTTTAATGAATGCCTCACCTACATACTACAACTGAATAGGGGGGGGGGTTGCAATTACGGCCCTAATTTTGTCATAAAATCTAGACTTTTTTTAAAGCAATTTTGAAAGGGAAAAAGTGCATATTTTTATTAAACTGTACATATTTTTATTTGTGGTCATTCGTTAATTGATTTCACAATCAACATTTTTCTATTTGATGGGAAATTATCATCGAATGTTCACTAAAATTCAAAGTGGAATAAAAACTTGGGTTAAATAGTGAAATTTAGAAACTTCCACAGCGATTTACAACCTTTTAGGATTTGTCAATCTAGTCCGAGCTTTTTATTTCTTCATTTTATATTATCAAAGTGAACATTTTTAGACTATCTACCCCAAACGTTATTCATTAAGTTTCGCTTTACTGCTTACAGAAAATATAATCAATCCACGTCGAAAGGGTGAACTAGAAGAGGATTTAGAAAAAAACTACAAATTATCCTCCATCAAAATGCCTGGAGCTATTCCAAACATGGTCGATGATTATCGATGCGTGGCATACAAAGCATCAGCTTTATTTCCTGAGATCAAGTCGAAGAATCGAGGTATGGTTCACATCATGGGCTTTTTAACTGATGCCAAATCAGATAAGGCTCATCATTTAATTGTAAGCCATTGCAAGGTTCCTAGAGGAAAGGAAGGGGAAATTTTTCAATGCTTACATCATGGAATGTGCTCTTCGAAAGACTCCAAGATAATGTATGCTTGGGCTAAAGATGCGCCTGGAATGAATTTACCACCGGATGCAGGGTTTACTGTACAGGGTGATGAGTATGTGGTTCTTCAAGTTCATTACAAACACCCCTTACAAAATCCGGATCACACTTCTCTTCAACTCAAATATACGTTGAACAAGTAGACACAATTCTTTGATTTAAAAATGAGCAAACATATTAGTGACGGTTTTTTAATTTTCAGACCGAGTTTTAAAGCTGGAATGGTACTCTTACTCCGTACTTCACTTACTATCCCACCTCATACTCTTAAAACATCTGGGGATGTCAATTGTAGAATAAAAACAGAGGATCCAATGTATTTGTTTGCATATAGGACCCATGCACATACTCTTGGATCTGTGATCACTGGATATCAGTATTCTTTTGATACTAAAACGAAAAAGAACTCCTTAAATCCACTTGAAATTGCTCGAGGAGATCCGCAGTTACCTCAAACATTTTATCCAATGGAGAACTACGTGGAAGTGGAAGATGGGGATATTCTTGCCGCACGCTGTACCTATGACTCTAGCAACATGACAACCACAACGCAAATTGGTAAGGGCTATGTTATTAATCGGGATGGGATTTTTGTAGAGTGCAAGGAAAAGGCGGGAGCTGTATTTTGTTGTTACTGAATTAAGACACTTGTTAACAACAGTTGAGTGCTATATATATGATTTTGGAGGGTTGAAAAATAAGTTACTCCAAAAAAATGAGAACCATCAACATTTAAATAGTATTAGTATAAGGAAAATATGTTAATTATATTTACATAAATATATTAATATAATATGTATGTGGAAAATATTTTTTCAAAGAGATGTTTTAGCACCAGGACGGTCTATTTATGAATGAACAAAATGAGAAAAAAGAGCACACTGTTTCTCCTTTTTTAATATCTATACGGTTTTTTTTTTTTCAATAAAAACACATCTGTATGGATGGGCATACCATAGAGAAAAATAACAGCTCTAAGAAAAGAAAAAGCGTTTGGTGTTATCGTTTTTTTTCTTCATGTTTTGTTCATTTTTGAATAGATCACCGTGATATTAACATCTCATTCTAAATAATTCGTATTATGTAAGAAAAAAAGCATATCAAAACAATAATAAATAGGTTCAAAGATAATTTTACAATATTGGCCTTCCACTAATGTTATTTTGAATGTTGAAGTTCTCCTCTCCATGGCAGTCATATATTTTTGCTCTACAAAATCATATAACAGGCAGATGAGGTTAACAAAGGTCTTAATTCAGTAGTATCATAGGTTTTGCTACCACTTTCTTTTCGTGCTTTCCAAAAAGGACATTCCTTAACATATAGTAGAACCCGCTTAAGGCGTCAATCCATGAATTGGACATTTATGAAAGCACATAGTTTTAATATAATTTATTATTAATTTGATAAGGCAGATTACTTTTTTTGCAGACGCATTTTGTCAGTCTCTTGAGATCCGGATTAAAGCGGATTAAACGGGTTTTACTATAGTAAAGATGTTGTGAGTTAAAACAAAATGAATTTTAAACAAAAATCAAGACAAAAAATGTCAGAATATATTTTTTACTTCATCTATATACACAGACCAATAATTCATAGACATATTTCGAACAAGTAAAGACTTTACATTCAAATTTCTGGGATAAGTTAAGGTATTTAAAATTTATTTAATTTCAGATACTTAATTTAACTCCGATATGAGGCTTTTAAAAAACCATCAGTTGCTAATTCAGGGGTGTCTGTAGGATTATTACTATGATGATGATGATTATAATTATTATTTTTTTTTTTGGGGGCAATAGAGGAAATAGGTTCTTGAATTTTTTTTGAAAATTTAAATTTTTGGAAATAAATTTCAAAAATCCACAAGTATTCACATAAAAAATATGTTTTTAGAAAAAATATTTCAAATCTGAAATAATTTGAATAAATCTACAGGTGTTCACATAAAATAATTTTTTTTGAAAAAAATTTCAAATATTAAATTTTTTGGTGGAAAAAAAATTCAAAAATTTAGAGTTATTTACAAAAAAATAATTTTTTTTGGAAAAAAATTTCAATAATTATATTTCAAATATAAAATTTTTTCAATTTTATTTTCAAAATTAAACTTTTTATAGAATTTTTTTGAAAATCCATAGTTATTCAGAGAAAATTAAATTTTTTCAAATTGATGTTCACAATAAAGGAAACATAAATTGATAGATTTCCTTAGTAGTCTACCATATTGGAATGCATATAAGTATCTTAAATAAAAAAAAAGTTTTAAGCTAGTCCTAAATTACTTGGGTATTGTAACTCGTCCCAGTAATTGGAGTACAAAGCCTATAATTGACTCAAACATGCAAAAAAAACATATAAAAAAAACAACAACAACATCAGCAGTTATTCTTTTCTCTTTTCAAATTTAGGTATGACTTCTGGCGATGAGATGTGCAACCTATACTTGATGTATTATTCTAAAAGCGACCAAGATTTCATCATTTGCTATGATGAACAAGAGGGGAAGTTAGAGGTGCCAAAGGACTCATCAGATAAGATTCACGGTAGATTAAAAAGACAAGCAATTTCTTCTCCCTATTCAACTAACACAAATGGTGGAGGTGGGGCATATGCTCAGGTACCCGTCTACGGGACTTCGTTGAATGGATATCCTCCTCCCCCTGGAGGAGCATATAATTCTTTACCTATGTATCAACCAATGATCCTACCTCATTCTTATATTCCAATTCAGCCTCCCCCTGTTTATATTCCACAACAGCAATATACTAACACTAAGGCCCAGTCTTTTGACTATAGGGATGATCTTCCTCCGAAGGCAGAAATTGTAGAGGATGAGATCCCGAAGCTTAAAGACAGGAAAAGTCCTTCATCCACCTTCGGAAATACACTCTCACGAAAATCTATCACTAACAGTTTAAAGAGTACTTCTTCTTTCTACTTATTTAACCTAAAGATACTCTAAGGTCGGGTCACTGATAGGGGCAACGAAGTTTACGCCTCTCCTCTTTTTGTTGTGTAATGCAACCTTTCAATTTTATAAAGTAAAATGAAGAGGGGAAGAGAGTAGACAAAAATGAAGAATACTTTATAAGAAGAAGTGAAGATGAGACTTTCACTTCTTCTGAGAGTTATGCCGTCACTTTTTTTTTTTTGCGTTTCTGGTATTGTACCCCTTATAAGTGAAGAGTAGATTCGAATCCATTCTATAAATTTTTTTTTGTCATTATATAGTTGGATTGAGATAACAACTTGCAATTTAGATTGAGTCATTCCATTTCACTTGGAGGCGAGGATCTGAAGTAATATCTTTGACGATAGGAAAATGTGATGTTTGTCCACTCTTCCAAGTATTTCAATGTGACAATATAATGACAGGATTTTTATCTGCTCTTCACTTATTACCGGAACCATCCCAAAATCCTTCATAACTCCCCAAAGGAATTAGAGATGTGGCTTTACTTCTTCTTATGAAGGATTTTTCATTTTTTCTATTCTCTTTCCCCCCCTTTTTCATTTTCCTTCATATCAATTGAAAGGTTCCGTTAAAAATTGAACACAAAAATTCGTTGAGGAAAGAATCGTAGTCAGAAAAAAGAGGAGTGGCGCGCACTTATTTGTGCTCATCAATGAAACAACCTTCCGGAAAGAGGAGGGAAAAATTGTTCATTTTTTTTGCTCACATTATTGTTAGGGATGGGATATTTGTAGAGACAACAACAGTTTTATTCTCCTCACGCTCTACAAAAGCCCCATTCCGCAAAAGCACTTTTTATCAAGGGTTTGTGAGTTAGTGAACATAATTTACATATTTATTTTATGGTTACAGAGGATTCTTTCAATCCTCTTTTCTCCTCTTTTCTTAGAGTCTCTTCTTTACTTTAACCTATCAAACAGTGTAATTTTAACGTCATTTCATTCCTATTGTTACTTTTAACAGTCTGGAAATGAGTAAAAATCCATAAAATTGCACTGTTATTTTTAGCATTAATAACTTACTAAAACTCACTTTGTCTATGTTTAAGCGTCAATATTCAGAATAACAATAATTAATATATTTTTTGAGGGCTTTTGCTCTGGCTTAGTAAGAAATTCTTTCTAAATGAATAACTTTTCCTTCAATCATTTTCTTCTGATAAAAAACAATTGCTTAATAATAATTACAAAATATTTAGAACCCAAAAACATCACACGTCAAGGTAAGACATTATACGACTCTGATCTACATCCCGTTCCCAATTGGCCACCCAAAGCTACAAGTGACATATTTGGACAATTATCTGGTGTTTCTTTGGATGTTCACGGAAATGCCGTCATTTTTCATCGTGGTGATCGAAAATGGAATGCAGACACTTTTAAGAGGTAATTGAAAGTGAGGGTTTTGTATTTATGATTTGTAAAATGTCGATTCCTTTAGGAACAATGAATATAACGGAGATCGTACGAAACCCATTCCCCAAAATACAGTACTTACTCTGAACCCGAATGGAGATATAATTAACGCATGGGGAGCTGACATGTTTTTCATGCCACACATGATTACAATTGACTCGCAAAATAATGTTTGGGTAACAGATGTTGCCCTTCATCAAGTCATGAAGTTTTCTCCTTACGGAGGTACTGGAGCAAAAAAGACACCCCTCATTCAGCTAGGCAAAAAAGTAAGCATATATAAAAATCCAAATAATTTTTAACTTGTGACATATTTTTCTATTTTCCTTAAAAGTTTGAGCCAGGAAGTGACAAATTGCATTTTTGCAAACCCACCTCTGTTGCTGTCACTGAGGACGGAAGAAACTTTTTTGTTGCTGATGGCTATTGCAATTCTCGCATCATTAAATATCAAGTACGTGTTGATTCCAACGGCTATCATCAAGTGAGCGTTGATGTCATATTGCATTGGGGTGAAGCAAATGGAGCTGGTATATCCTCCTCTTTAAATAACTATGCTTTTAATATCCCTCATGGTCTGACCTTGGCTGAAGATAAGGGCTTAATCTGTGTAGCAGATCGAGAAAATGGGCGAGTTCAATGCTTCAACATATTGAATGGTGTATTTGTTAAATCATATAAACCCAAAGTTTTTGGAAGTTCGATCTATAGCGTGGCTTATACTCCATCCAATGGTAAATTCAAGACTTGTTCACAATGAATAATTAATCAGTACCATTTCTAGGTGGAAATTTGATGGCGCTTGGTGGATACGAACCTTTCTCCTTCATTAATGGAAATAAACCCCAAGTTTATGTTTTAGACATTAACAACGAAAATAAAGTGCTTTCTGCATTTGGGAAAGATGTTTTACAGAATCCACACGATTTGGCAGTCTCAAAAGATGGAAGCAATGTCTATACTATCGAATTAGACCCCTATAAATTAACAAAGTTTACTAATGGTGAGATGGGGGGTATTCCCGTAGAAAAAAGTTATGATTGGTCACTTTGGGGCTTATTTGGAAAATATATTTTTTGAAACACCAAATAGGCTCCAAAACTAATAGCTACTAACACTCAATTTATGTATAATATAGTTATTTAATTATGTACAATCAATTATACGACATACGACATCCTCCTAACTGATTTGACATAGGACGAAATACTTTGATTTATTTAGAAAGCAACACAAAAATGAACTATGATTATTTGATTTAGGAAAACTCCTTGAAAACAATGGACCAGATGCTCCTCCGAATATACCACCCACAGAGACCTTCGAAACAACTCCTTCATCCCTCACTGAGCATGCAAAGGCTGTTTTCAACAAGCACATAGAAAATCTGGGCAGCTATGTTCCCAAAACTTATATCACCATAGTGGCCTCAGTCCTATCCGCCTTGTTGACCCTTATTTGTAGTTTTTGCATGATTTACAAGAAATGCAAGAAGCGGGGGAAAGGTAGGGTGAGACTGTACCAGAGATAAAGTAATACATAGTAGATCGGACTCTCCCCAAAATAACGGCAGCAGGGGCCGAGTGCACCAATGGTCGTAATATTTAGTGATACATTGCGACTGCTGTGTGATGGTGGCATGAAATTAAGTGATACAACTGGTGATAAAAGAGAGGTTGAATTGAGAGAAAATGGATTTAAAGGCCTTAAAAGCGAATAATTCAGTTTTAATTATTCTACGTTGACATTTTGAATACAAAATGGTTCCAGTTCGATTCAAGATAAATATTATCTTTTTAATTAGTTATAATTATTATTATAGGTTGACAAACTGTTCTCTTTTTTCCGGACGCGTTCTCTTTTTATATCCTATTTGAGGCGTCTGGGGACTTAAAAAAATCAAATTGGAGTCACTCTGACTATTTATTTTCTTGCTATTATAATAGTGCAGCTGTAGTTACTCATTTATTTCATGGCTGAATAATGGAACTCTAGATATGTTGAATAAATACGACATTTTTCCTTTTCCCATATGAGTCAATTTTTCTTTTGTGTTGTACGATAATAAATAAGAGTAAAATGAGGACTGAATATATTGTGCTAAACATTTTTAAATGTCAATACACAAAATTTCAGCAAAGATTGGTCTTCCTCACATTTTATTTATTACAAATTTGAAGCTAAACAATTATTTTTGTCAAAAATTCCGCACAAAAGAACACCTAACTTACAAAGGATATAATTATATGTGTTTATTTTCATAGAATCACTGACAAAAAATGTATCTAAATACAAATTATGCACTAACAACGGTATGAAGCTTATGTAAATATAAGCATCTAGGACTAAAGTAAAAAAAAATATGCAACTACTTCACTCAATGGATAATTTACTCGAGATATATCTTGAACTTAATATGCGTAGGTTTGTTCCTTGGTTGTTCCTAAAGAAGGAGATATACATACTGCAATTGAACTTCAAAGGAAATTCCTTGGTCAGATGGTGCAAGGTTTATGGAAATACAAAGATTAGACCATCATGTAATCGAGCTTGCTAGAATTTTCAGTTTGATGTACCATACCGACTGCTGGGCAACACAGACAGATTTTGACGTTATAGAGGATAACAAAGGCATATGAACAGCATATAATACTAGAAATTATATGATTAAAGGTAACAGTATACTATACTCTTTGACGTCACTATTAAAAAGCATGATGGAAGTCAAACATCAGTCGGAAAAGCGTTCTGGTATATCCTTGTATTTCTATTAACCTTGAGATTGAGTATTTTATATACTATAATGTTTACTTATACTTAATCAGTGCAACTCTATCAGACCGATAAAAGGAACATTAAAAAAAAAAAGGGAAATGACGTCGATAGACCTCCATGTATCTAAAATTCCATGACTGAGTAGAACATCGTCCTTTTATATTGCTTTATCTCTGGACAGTACATTTTATTTTTATTTTCAATTGACCCATCACTAATTATTTACATCTGCAGGAAACATGTCACGAAACAAGGTTCAAAATTCATCCTGGAAAAGTAAAAAATCATTAGATCTAGGGGATTTCCTTGGAAGATCAAAATCCGGATTCACACGCTTAAAGACGGACGAGCATGACGAAGACGCATCGAGTGAGGATTCAGATCTGGAGGATTTCACAGTACCTGCTCTCAATGCATAAGAAAAAAAAAACGTCGAAGAAGAAACCATATATAGGATTGTCGATGGCATTTATTATTGCGTCATTCATTTACTTAATTAAAGATAAATATGAATTAATATATTTTATTTTGATTTATTGATGGTTGTTGTTAAGTTTTAAAAAAGAAAAAAAAAATACTATTTGATTATTTTGAAAAGGTTTTGAAATAAACTCAAAATATTGACTAATCATTCAAGTGGTTTTCTCAATTTCAATATGTTGTGTGTAGGGGGAGGGGGAGGGGATGATTCAACATAAAAACAATCTTTAACCAAAATCAAGAAAAGATAGAATCCTAAGTTATTTGTTTACTGCATAAATATATACACCATGCAGACAATGTTTAACCACGAAGTTTGAGTGCTTGCAACAGCTATGGATGTGCAGGTAAGAAGTTAATTGTTGTTTTGGTGGCTAGCCAGAAGTGTTTGGCGTCAGGTGAAGAAATGGGATCAATCAACAAAGTATTTATTACAGAGTGTCCTTGTTACGATCCAGGGAGGACGAGAGAATGTTGAGATTGCAAACTTCTTAGAAGATCATAGTAAGCCCTGAATTGAGAAAGTTGCATCAAAATGATTCTTCTTCATGCCATACTGCAAAGAAAACCCTGATCTTGTTGACAAAATTTCTTTTTTTCTTTTTTGGACCACGTGTTTGGTCTCCAAGCTAATCGGACCTCAACCCTACGGACTTCTCTGTGTTAGGCGCAGTTGAGCAAGACACCAAGAGATCCATTTGCAAAACAACATCCGAGATGATGTCCGGAATTCGGGAGGAATGGCTCCAACGTTGCCCCCTTTTAAATAAAATATATCAATTTTTCATTCTTTTATTATGACAATCAATTTTGGCTACTTTAAGATCAATTTGTAATACACACAAGGGATAATAAGAATAATTTGTTGTTAAAAATGGACGATAATTTGTGGAGAAATAGAAAGGTAATCCCCACTCAATATAAAAAAATAAAATTTGGAGATTTATTTTCTTCACTCTGCTATCTAAAAAGAAAATCATATAGAATTTATGTGCAACTGTTGAATAATATATAGTTAGAGTTGTATAAGTTATGAGCTTAGTGTGTGTAAAAATAAAGGAAGCCCTAAGCTAACTACGAGGGGATCTTGACAATTTTAAAGAGAGGAGCTTAGCTGTAAGGACATTTAATTAGATCAATTACATGAAGTAGTGATAAACTATTGCAGTTGAAGGTTTGAACGGTCATTTCGTATTTTATGGCTAAATAATAACAATTAATGTAGGTTTTTAAGGGCGTCTGCTGAATTATATATATATATATTTTTGTGTGTGGGGGGGGGAGCTTGGTTTTGGAATGTTTTGAAAAAAAATCTAAAAATTAATTTTTTTTTTCAAAATCCACAGCTATTTACAAAAAAAAATCAATAGTTAAATTTCAATTATTAATATTTTTTGGAAAAAAATGAGAAATTTATAGCTATTCACAAGAAAGTCACTTTTTTGAAAAAAAAAATCAAAAATCCACAGCAGCTCTCTGAAATCTATTATTTTTTTTTGGAAAATAATTGAAAAATTAAATTTTATAGAAAAAATTTCACTAACGAATTTTCAAATATTTAAATATTTTCGTGAAAATTTTAAAAATCCATTGCTACTGACGAAAAATTAAATTTTTGAAAAAAAAATTCAAAATAGCTATTCATAAAAAATTTAATTTTTTGGAAAAAAAAAATATAAAATATTCTTTTTTTGCTGCGCTCATAATTTGGCCGAATGACGAAAAAATGTTCTTTTTTTTTTGGGGGGCTACAACCTCTCTGAGAAAATGCCGTTGCATAGCCAAATCAAGAAAAGGAGACAAACTTAATTAATTTGTTTAGTATATATTCTGTATAAATCCTAAGATTCCATAGATATATTTGATCCCATTTTAAACTTTGTATTCAAATTTGTGGGGTGATTTAAGAAACTCAAGAATTGTATTTTTAGTGTATACTCTTTTTTGGATTTAAGAGACTTATATTATATTTATATAGCCTTTCAAATAAAATCAATGTTTATTACTTTCAAATTGCAATTTGAGGCGTACCCAAAGGGTTAACATTAAAACGATTATGGTATCATTTTTGATACCCATCTTTTCTGAATTAATGAAATATTATGAGAAACTTTTTGATTGTATTTGTCTACAAGTTCTTGAATTTTTATCATTCATTTTTTTAACTGCAAAAAACAAAATTCAAATTAGTAATCTTTTCGTTGATATTGTGAACACTACTTAGAGAGACGTGGCTATCATATTCGATATCCAATCATTTCTAATAATCTTTTTGTTCAACAATTGTGTATGAACAGGGTCAAGCAACTTCAAACATGAATGAACAACTCTAGAAAGGAATCGTTTACCTTTCTTGTATAAATATAAACAAAGATATTGATGAACTAGGCATTCTGATTCAATCTGTTATTGTGCAAGGATGTCCAAGAAAAAATTATCCATTGAAGAAAAAGACATTATTTTGTGTGCACATGATAATCCGATTCGGAAAGGGATGATTTTTGAATTGGAACAAGATGAAGAATATGTCCAACCACCTCAATATCTCAATTAAGTATTGTTGAATACCATTATTAGTTTTGCTAGAAGCTATATTTACAATCATTTACAATAATTGATAAATTTAACACTTCAAAAAATGCCAAGATGCAATCAAGTGACTCAATTTCCGCCTTCTAAGGAACATAAATTAAACGACTTATTCTGAGAGTCATTGTATGTTGGCAAGGATGACACAATTTGGCACAAAAAAAAAAGAAAGGAAATACAGAGACTTGAGGCTGTTTTAGCCAAGAAAACGTCTTGAAGGAAGTCCAAGGTGCATCATTTGCAAAACGTAACCTCATTACAATCACAAATTTAAAAAAAAAGAGTATCATTTTTGATATCCACCGCCGTTAAAGAGGGCTCGTTATCATCCGTTCTTCTAGTGTTAACAATAATAATTTGTTTAAAGAAATTGAGAATAATCATGGGCCTTCACAGGGTTATATTTTGGGAGGGCTTGGCTTTTGGAAAAAATAAATTTTTTGCTCTGCTACATATTTTGCCCAAATGAAAAAAAAAATTATCTCCCTTTTCGTGTAAAATTTTTTCATCCAGACCAAAAAAAATTATAGTAAAAGTAGAAAGTCCTGAAAGTGGGGGAGGAGGAGGGGGATTAGAGGCCCTGCAAACACCCCCAATAATTCTAATGCATATTCTGTACTCAAAATCAGTCTGGCTTACTTTTGTGTTTAAATTTTATTACCTTCCCTCTGCTCTCCAAAAAGAAATATCATAGTAACAGTCCTGAAGAGAGATACATACGATTTTTCACTCTTTACTCTCGATTCCTAAATGTAGGCCATGACAGCTGGCTTAGAATATATTAACAAGCAACAAGAAAATAATAATCAAAAACAATAAAATACAAGCATATAATTCATATGACTCCAACAAAAATGTCTTAATGACTTAAAATAGTAAAAAGCTTTTTTGGCAAATATATTTAGATAGATATCTAATACGAATATGTATATAAATAATATTCCTATTATAGAGATCTATTTGATTTATATGGATACTGTAAAGTGAATATTCATAGCTCACATTACGACGTACAAAGTTATACTTGTTCCAGAAAGAGAATGAAATATGGAAAGGAACATTCTTTTTATCTAATAATGAAAATTTTCTCAAATAATCTTCATTTGTACCTCTAGACTATTTACAGTTGTACCCGACATTGCCCAAAGTTATTATGCGTCGACGAACAAAAAAAAAAAAAAATATTTAATAATAGTGATGCTAATCGATAGTATTTTGAGCATGTTAAAAAAATTAACCAAAAATCCACATGGTAACTCTGACCATTTGAAAAATGTTGAAGAGAAGAGCAGTTTAGCTATCATGACGTTTCAACAGATCAGCTATAAACAGCCGTGACGAGAGGAAGATGGAAATAAACAAGGTCATAGCCCAGAATTACTCCAATTTCGATCCTCAACTATACACTGAGTCACACGAGGAGTTACAATTATAACTTCTAATGAAAATTGGCTGTATTTTTCAGCTCGCCCGTTTTTTTGTTGTTGGGACTCTGAATAGTAAATTTTCTTTTCCTAATCTGTTGTCATTATCATTTAATTCTTAAATAGTGAGCTACTTAACATCAAACAAGGACATGACCAGAAAATACTCTTTTTACGATCCTCAATTCTATTCTGAGTCCAAAAAGTGCTATACTTATAACTAAAGAAGGGATTCGTGTCAAGAAAAAACTTAGTTGACATATAAGAAAAAAGCAAGAACGGTTGCTCTCTAATAAAATAAAGATATTTATTAATTAAAATTCAATTATAATATTTTTCCTAAGCTAATGATATTTTAAATGTTAAAGGTCACCCTTTTCATAGCAGTAATTCAACCCCACCCAACCCCAAATATAAATATAATTATTTAAGCTAATTTTGAGAGATAAAATTACGGTTACAAATCAATAAAAAGCTAGAATAGACGACGTTGTGAAGACTAATTCCAAAAAAGAAAAAGAAGGCTGGAGGGGGGCAGGGGGTGGTGGAAGTACATAGAGAGATTATACAAATTTGCATGTTTGTACAGGAAATTTACCTGAAAGTAACCATTTAGAAATAACCAAATTTTTAGTTCCTCATACATTTAAATTGTATCATGAGTTGTTCAAAAAGTCCGTAATGTAATATTACGTTGAGTGGTTTACTCTCAAACCATTTAGTCACTTTTTCACTAAATATTTCATTTTTGTATGTTTGTTGAACAATATTGTTTATAAGAGAACTGAAGTCGTGTGTCCATATTTTCAGAGTCAAGTTCAAGTGATCAGTATTCATCCTGGGTCAATTAAAAAGACACGAGTCCGGACTCGAGAACTGGTTTATACATATTTCAATTCTAGGGCAAGGATATAAAACTCAGTTTGGAGCTAGAGACAGTTCAAGCCATGTGATATCATGTGAGACCAACCAATTGTCAGTGTTGCAAGTATTTTTTTTTATCATTAAGGCATTTGAAATTAAATAAAAGATCAATTGAGGGAGAAGGCTAACTTTAAATACCTAACAAAGGAGTGTTGTCAAACTTCCTAATATGAGACAACCATAAATTAATTTACTTCTGAGCACAGAGAGTAATTAACTTTTTAAAATTTAATTTTATTAAAATAATTATTTATTATTGATCAATTTAGATATTTTGTTTCCTTTTCGTAATGAATAAAAAGTTAAACATTAAAAAAAGTAAACAATTTTGTTATTTGCTTATGAAATTCATTTATATATAATGAAGAATCAGAATGGTCCATCAAGAAGGCATCGGAATCGATTTGCAGATGACATACACAAGGGTCTTAATTCAGTAGTACCATATGTCTCATTCCACCTTGTCCTCCAGCTCTTTTTTCCTTAAAACGATATCAACTCCACTTATAGAGTACAAACAGTACTACCCAGTATTGCCTGGAGTTATGATGCGTCGACAAATAGACAACCTTTGCTTTAAAAATATAAAAAAATTAACCAGTAGTACTAATTGGGAGCATTTTGAGTATGTTAAAAAAAATGAAACTCAAATTTCAACATGGTAACCCTCACAATTTTAAAAATACTTTGGAAGAGAGCAGCTTAACTACCACACCGTTTTATTAGATCAGCTATAATCAACTGCGAGAAGAGACAAGGGGAATAATAAGAATGACTACCACTGTTGATACTCCATTCTACTCGGAGTCCAACAAAGACATACAATTATACCTCTACAACAAATCCTCAGGCTTACTTTACGCCTTTTAGAACCACACACACCAATGTTCAATCAGGCTTTGAATATATGTTATTGAATGGAGTAGAAAAGGAAGATCACTCCTCAGGAATGGTAAAATAATGACAACAGCGAAGGATTAAAAAAATTATTCTTCAGTTAACAACTTAAAAAACGGGCAAGCTAAATTATTCTAGCTAGATATTCTCTTCTCAAGAATAAAATAATAATAATAACAATATTTTTTTATTATTAAATTGACGTGGTGAGCTAGGGAGTACTTTAGTCTCAAGACTAAAGTTCTCATTAACACATGGAAGACTTCCTTCATTTTTAAATGTTGTTTTAATTCAACTCTACATTCCCATTTTTAAAAGTATGAGGCTTCCGCTCGATTGTATTGTTATTTCTTAGATCAAGTATCTACACTCTCAAATGCCTATATGTAGAACATAGACACATACTAATGGATAAACTTTACTTTATTAATATATATTAGTGGGAGTATTCGACTTAATTATGAGTTATTAGGCCTTGATTAACTTTGCTTTAATAGTATAGTTATGTATTTCCTCGTTTATTTTATTTTTAAACAGTTAAATTGGACAGTTGTTTTTTTCTTTTTGAATATTTACTTTTCTTGGTGCAGCATTGTTATTTCTAAGATCAAAAATAACTTAAAATAAATTTAATAATTGAAGAAAGAAGAAAAAAAAAGGAGAGGGAACGTGATAATAAGTCTCCTTCAAATTGAAAAATGAAGGTTTATCTTTTAAATCCAGACAGTTTCGCGAGAAATTTTACTTTTTAATTAAATAGCATCTTTTTTGTATAATTTTTTTTTGCCCTTATAACAGTAAATCCGTTGCTTAGTCTTTTAATATTGTTTTTCCTTTGAATACGTGCAAACGTCGGGAAGAATTGATTTATGCCTTTTCTCCAATTCTCTTTTTTCAAGTAAAGGTTGAGAGATACAATTAAAATCACATCGCGATATATATATATATATTAAATTATGAATAATAATTTATGAGTAATTGATTTATGGTTTTTTAATCAAAAACAAATGGAAAGAATGAAAAAGTCGACCCACACATTAAAATGTATAATGCACATATTAGAAAATTAATTAAAAATATCTAAGGGTAAAATATTTGATAATTCATCAATGATTATTACTCAACTCAGAAGGTAATGGGGTTAGTTTCGGTCTGAAAATATCAAACCGGTCTGACAGTGAAATGTTTTTAAGTGGAGGGAACTAATTCGGTCTTTGAAAGAAGTTTGGTCAGGATTAGAGAAAGGACGGACCGTGGAACCGGATCCAAAGTACCTGGGTACGGTATAAGTAAACTTGTAGCATCGGAAAAGATCCAAGAGCCCAATTTCTTGTCTTGGGTAGAGATACAGCTCCTCCAGTCCCCTTTTGCAGATGCCCTTGGTAATACGGATCCCTTTTTACATAGGTTCAATATTCGGCTAAAATACTCATAATATTAGAGATTAAAAGTATCCATTTAATTTTGTTTTTGGATCTGAAAGTTTGGGTACCTAATATTTACTTCTAAAGATCCAAATCCTAGAAAAATGTAGATTTGTGAGCGTCTACATCGGCCTTATAAAAGATCAATCTAGATCGACTCATTTAAAATTTATTTTGGTTGACGTCGTTTGTGTTTCAAAATGTGGAATATCGACCAACAATAACCTCATATGAAATTAAATGTGTTGCATCAATCATATTCGTACAACTCAAAAATATGGAATGGAAAGAAAATTGGTCCATAGGTTGCGACAGAAAAGTATTGGTATATCCGAAGGTGCTCTGAAAAGTTTGTTATCTCTACGTGAAGATGACAAAACTTGTAAATAAAATGAATCACATCTATTGCATCTGTTGACAATTACTCATCAAAGTTTGAGCCATTTATGTAAAAGTCGTTTGTGAGAGTGTTTAAATATTTGTTTTTGAAAGGCAATACACCTGAGCAAATCAATGATGAGTTGGATTGTGTGTACGTGAACTTTACACTATCACTTACCACCACAGTGAAATTTTAGGCAGGTGAATCAAAGCCATCTTTGATTTTCGTGGGGTATAGCCTTTCAAAAACAAATATTTAATTACAGCTCGATACTCGATTTTGTCCATTTTTCACAAAAATACTCACATCAACTGACTCAAACGACTCTTACATAACCATTGTGTGTCCAAAATGGCTGAAACTTTAGTAAGTAGTAACTTTCAACAGATGCAAGATAGATGTAAATAAAAGACTCAAGGAAAGATTGGACACTCTGTAGAAGAAGAGCATGTTTTTTCCTTTTCGTCGCTGATTGGCTTTAAATTGTTAGCTGCCATAATATCTTTCAAAAGTATTGAAGGAGTTTTATTTAGTATTATGTGGGATTAATTTAGGGGAATCTGTCTCTTTTGTGACTAAGGACTGATTCACAAAGATAACGAAGATTTTACGTCGTCAGGGTTTAAAAAAAAGAAAAAAAAAGAATTTGAATATATTCATTCAAGAATTACTCATATACACGGAGTAACAGATGATTAATTTAAATAGAGTTCTTTGTATGACAGTAAATTTGAAGAGCTTTGAGGAAAGTGAAATTTTTTTCATTAAGATATAATTTCAAATAAATTAAATGTACTCAATCACTTGTTTGAATATTATAATAAGATTAGGGATAACGATATCGGCGTTATTTTTTATCTCCACACACCGAAATATCGGTTCAAATCAGTCTAGAAAAAATTACTTCGGCCTTGGAACGAGTTTCAACACTAGTATGAATGTACAATGTACATACTTCAATATCCTGCCGTTTTTGTAGTTTATAGATACTCTAAATAGTAAATTTGACATAAAATACGTCACCTTCAAACTTCATATTGAGGAAAATAAATATTTGTATATACAGGGTGACCCATAAGCCATAGTAGAGTAACTTCAACTTAATATTTCTCTAAGCATGGCTTATATTTTTTAATTCTGTTTGTTGCATATTATACACGGAACCTCCATCTTTGTTTGTTGTTATACAAAAAAATATTCATACGTGTTCTAGAGCCCCCTAACGACGACAGCCCTGAAATACCTCAATGTGTCCAAGTCATTGCTCCACTACACGATCAAGCGGTACAAGGAGATCGGGAAGATTGATGACAAGCCCAGAAGTAGTCACCCGAGGCTCATGAGGACACCCAGGTTGATCAAGACAACGAGGTCGAAAATCAACCACAAAAAGGAAGCGTTCCATGACAAAGATGGCTCATGAGCGTGGTGTTTTTCGAGAAACCATGTGTTGGGCGGTAAGGGAGGACCTAAGGAAGAATCAGTATCGTCTACAAAACAGGTACTTCTAAGCAAAACCACAATTTCCAAGAGGCTGACCCGGGTGAAAGTTCTTTGAAATTCATTTCTTGTATCCCTTTTTCAATCATTTTTACTAACGAGAAGATCTTTACCGTGGAGCTAATTTTCAACAGCCACTCCGGCTGGGTACTAGGTCGGAGCATCGAAGACATTCCCTTGAACAAGTGCAGCGAGTTCAGGGGATGAAAGCCGGCCTCGGTGATTTTATGGGTGGATAAAACCAAACCATAATTCGAGCACTTTTGGACCAAGGACATGTGGTTTCTTCTTCCCCAGCTCTCAACGTAATGGACTTCTTCATATATTTGAGTACTTTCTTGGCTCTTGAAGTTGTCCTAATACTTATGAATCACCTTATATGTGATCCGTCAACTCAAAAGTAGGCTAGAACGATTTTGTTCAAAATTAGGTATTGATTACATTTGTACTCTTTCACAAATTATCGTTCATTTCTAGCAACAAATTAGAAGTCTTTTCAATCAAGGAATGATTCTACACTTCAACTAAAAGTCTTAAGTATCTTCATGTGCTTTAAATTGCCAAATGAATTCGTACAATTATAACTTTAGGGAGGATCTTTCAAGATAATTGTTTTCTATTATTCTTAATTTAGGATGAATTAAAGTATGTATTTTTTAAATAACATTGGATGCTTATAGCTACATAGATGGCGCTATTTAAAAAAAAATCATATTATTTTCAGTGTGTACCAACCTTTAAAAATAGCTGTCAAATTTCATGATAATTTGATTTTTAGTTTGTGAGTTATTGTGCTAAGTGTGACGCTACTTTTGTAGGAGGTTTTTTTTTTGAATAAAAAAAAATACAAAAATGGCTCTGTTACACAATTTGATCGAATAGATTTTTTTTTAGAAAATAAATAAATCCTTAAAATTTGTACCCGTTGTTTCTTTATATGTTGATATAATTGGAATATATAAAGGGATTTTGGGGATCAAATTGTCACCAAAATATTTTTCTACAAAAAACAACACAAAATATTCATTTTTTAACTTTTTTATTAAAAATCAAAACTATGACGAACATATAGGTATAGAGTAGCCATTCATTCGATATAATCACCGTTGGCATCAATAACAGCCTCAATACGGCCTTTGAACCGGCCGCAGGCTCTTCTGACCATCTCATTGTCCATGTTGCCGAATACCTCCTTGATGGAGTCCATCAGGCTGGCCTTGGTGCTATGGGGATGTCTCTCGACATAGCCCCAGACAAAATAGTCCAAAGGATTAAGGTCGGGAGAGTTAGGAGGCCACAAATCCTTGGTTACGACTTCATAAGAGTTCTCGGTTAACCACTGCATGGAGATTTTGGACACATGGCAGGGTGCTGAGTCCTGTTGCCACACCCAGGGCCTGTCTCCGGCCTTCATGGACCTGGTAGGTTCATCCTCAACCATCTTCTTCACCTTGTCGACAAAGTCGGTGTCCCTGACCTTCCTGTCGGCGCCCTCCTCCTTGGGTGCCCTCTTTATGGTGGCATCAACATCCCAGGTGTCCTCTAGCTTCTTACAGATACGCTGAACAGTCCGTAAATTCACTCTTAAGGTTGAAGCAATCGTGTAATTGGAGATTTCACCTCCATTATTAACCAATGCCATGACTACGGCGGACCTCGAAAGCTCCTCGTTCCACTTATAGCTCTTTATCTCCTCATATGAGGACGGCATGATGCTAACTGAACTACATATTGTCAGCTGTTTCCTATTTGGTAACTGTTTTTTTTATTTGATAATGTCGTCTTCAAGTTATCAAGGTTTAAAGTAGGCGATAATTTGATCCCCGCTCCCTGTATATACTTGTATACATATTGATGTTAATTGGGGATCATTTTGGGCATGTTAACAAAAAGAAACCGAAAATCATCATTGTACCCAAAAGAATGTTTTTGGGGACATGATTAAACATGCGCATTTACTCATGAAAGACAGTGAGTAACTTTGAAGATTTGTTGCAGAGGTGTAATTGTGTGTCCTTGATGGACTCGGGGTGGAATTAAGGATCGAAATTGGACTAATTTTGACAATATCCAATTTACTTCTTTTCTCCCTCTTCCCTTGTAACAGTTGATTGCAGTTGATCTAATAAAATGTCATGAAAGTTAAGCTGCTCTACTCCAAACCATTCTTCGAATTGTAAAAGGTTACTATGTTGATTTTTAGTTTTTTTAGCATGTCCACAATACACTTGATTTTTATCTCTTTCGATACATTTGGTACATCTCCTTGATGTTTCTTTTGCTCTTTTTTTAAAAGCCAACCATTACTTTTTCATTCCCCTAATCAGGGAATACAAATGATACGTAATTATTCTTGGTCTCTAAAATCTCATAGTTCAATTCAAAGGTGGCTCTAGGGAACGAAATATACGTGATGTACTTATATTGACTTCAAAGATAATTTCTAGGTCAGATAAAGAAATTGTAATACTAAAATCAATAATTATAAACATTATTAGTCCAATTAGAGGAACAGCAAACAAAATAAATTAGTTTAGGACGTTAAGATCAAATAAGCACTTGCGTGCGCAGGCAATTTTGTTATGATGTAGCTGTCTAACGGCATCTTTAGTTATATCAACATATTTCAGCATAGTTTTGGGCATCATGGCCAATGCTGCTCCAGATATAAAGAAGATTGAAAAAGCGGAGTAAGAATAGTATTACGTCGTCTCGCGTCGCGACGATGATTTTATCTTCAACAACATAGATATTTCAAACCGGGAGGTATGAAATGTATCTGACATCCCAATTCGGACCGGGTAATAAGAATCAACTACTTGAATTGACTGAGCACTGCTATGACTTCATACGGTCCCCCTGCAGCTTGATGGATTCTTTTGTCTTGGGCTACGTTGAATCTAAAACAAATTAAAAATCTCGTGGACCCTCTGATCCCCTCCATCGAAAAGAAAAGTATCAACATGCCAAAGAACTACCTCGTCAACACCTGTTTCTCCTTCTGGGTCCAGATCGAGGCTGTGATTTATACTAGAGGCGGATACATCAAATGCTCTCTTTCTCAACAGTCCTATAACAAACAAAACAAGGGCCAGTACATCCCTACAGAGTCACCGAAGAAGGCTAAAATAATTTAATTTTATATTTACATATTTTTTTTAGAGAAATACATTTATAATCATATTACATAAACGTCTTCAAGTTCTAATTTACATATTGAAATATAAAGTAAATTAATATTAATATATTATGACATAAATCGTTTTGCATTTATGTACATTTTTTCACCATCAGACACTCGTAATTATATATGGAGATGTAAAAAATATATAAAAAAATGAATAATTATCTTTGAATATTACTTTAATCGTTCTAACTTTTTTCTCTCGAACTATAGTTGTTTAAAATATGACCTTTGGGTGTGTAAAAATAAAAATGAACAAAAAATAACGATGTAGGATTAACTATTTGATGAATGTATTACATATAATTAGCTGCCAGCAGCTGTAAGAAGAAGGAAGTATATTCTAATCCTACTCCGTATCTAGCAAGGATATAAGCAGGAATTACTCCGATTTTGATCCTCAATTCTACTCTAAGTCCAACAAGGACTTAACTAAGATTATAAATGCAAAGCGTTTTTCAGCGTAGAAGTTTTGCTGTTGTTGACAGGGTTATATAGTTTTCTAAAGCTGTTATCTTCATTATTTCATTTTTGAACCGAGAACATCCAAGTTTAGAGTAGCAGGAGGTCCATTAAAATCTGAACCCTTACGCATTCAATAATTAACGAAGGTTGAGGGATTTAAATTAATCTCTAGCTTACGTACAAGTACAGAAAATAACACTTGAACGTGATCGATAAATTTCAATTCCCACACTCCAACCAGTTGGACGTCTCCAGGACCCACCGTCTACGCCAAGGGTCGGCAACCTTTTAGAGAGGTGGGGCCGAAACACCTATGGGTTGTCATGGATAAGGGCCAAACAGCTTCATATACCTATAATTAGATGATTGTAGATGATAAGATGGCGGGCCAGTCAAAATTCACTTTCGGGCTGGGGTTTGCCAACCTCTGGTCTACGACATCAGCAAGATTGAAACGTTTGAGAGGAAAAAGGGCTGTATCAAAAAGGGAAAACTGGATCTGGAAGAGTTAAAGAAAACAGCCCAGGTCAATCCTATCAAGTCCCTGAGGGCCCATGCAAGAGATTTCGGGTATTCACATCAGACTGTTCAGAGAGCTATCAAAAAAGTATGTGGAAAGACATGAGGGTACAAACAAGAGATCAATTGAACTCTTATTTAACACTGATGGCCTTGATGCCAGCCCCTTCGACCACACTTTTTGGCTGCATGTCGAGATGAAGGCCTGCAGTTTCCGTCATCCAAACACCAAGGCCCTCATTGTCACTGTCAGCCAGCACTGGGACGCCATGACAGAGGACTAAACCGCATGGAAGCCATCATTGTCGCTAAGGGCGCTACATTAATGCTTAAGAGAGCTCAGACACACATCTATTTATAGTATTAATTTGTTGAAATTCTATTGTTAATTAATAAATTAAAACTTGTTGAATTTTATAATTCAATGTGTTCAGATTTTAATAGATCACTCGGTATGACCTACCGGTATGTTATAAAAAAGAAATGGAAAATAAGCGTATAAGTTTGGGGTGATAGCAGCTTAGCTGTCATGACGTCTTACCTTCTATCAAGCATGGGAGGAAGGAAATAAACACAAATCCTACTACGTATCATATTAAATTAACTATTACTATTAAAATAATGAAATGTTTTAGTTTACATAATTATCATACTTTTCTCAACACTTATTAATTTTTTTTTTTACAAATTTACCATTTTCACAAGGATTTACAGTACATGTTACTTAGATGTAATTTAAATATCACTACTATTCATTGGCATCGAGTATTATTATTTTTAAAGCTATTTGATGCAGTTTCATCAAAATTTATTTGAATCAACTTTAAGCCCCACAAAATGGCGTCTCCTTCAATTACGATGCATTTAATGACGTCAGTGAAAACGCTACACATGTATTATAAAGAATAAAATTTGAAATATAAGCATGCAAGTCAGTAATTCCAAAACATTAAATAATTTGTAGTGTTTGTAGTAATATAATCTGTGTTTTTTTTACTTTTGAGGGTATAACTTATTAAAAATATGATTTATTACTTTTTCCACGTAATTTTTTAAGGTAATATAAACATTAAAAAAACTATATATTTTTTTCTTCAAATATCAACGTAGCGTTGAATGGCAATCAACAATACGAAAAATCATAATATTATTATATTTTTAGTCAAAAATGAGTTATAATCTGATGATATTTATTGAATCTCCAAACCTTTCCTCCCCCAAAAAGAGAAAGAAAGCAACGACCCCAAAAAATACTTCAACGGGAAGACAAAATTGCATACGGCATAAGGGAAAACGACAAAAATAATAAAGTGATGTCATCTGTAATGGTATAAATAAATAAGACATCTTTTGTTGAAAAAAAAGATGTCACCATGACCATGTACATAGTTACAAATAATATAATTTGATGATATGCTACAAAAAGGGAAAGGATAATTGTCATGGTCACCATGAATATTTAAAGACTGTTTAGGAGAAGTGCAGCGTAGCTCTCATGACAGCTAGCAACTATGAGATGAAGGAAATGAACACAAACCCCACTCCGTATCTAACAATGTCGATGTTGATCCTCAATTCAACTCTGAATCCAATAGGGACTAACACTTATAACTCAGCACCAATCCCTCAATGTTACTCTTCGTTTTTCACATATTAGTGATTACTTTATATCTATTGTTCCCTCTTTAATAATAAAAGAATAATGAAAATTTGAAAACAAAAACCAAAAAACACATCTTTTCGAGTCATCAGGCGCGTTTTGATACTTGGGACTATGACTCTTCACAAATTGTAGTCAAATGTGAATAGTGGTCAGAAATCGACAGCCGACCGAAGTTTGGTGCAAATTCTTACGTTACGTACTGGAATATTAATGCTGGATACTAGAGTTGTATTTGGCTATTAGGCAAACTCGAAAAAAACTCGACAATTCTGGAAATTACACGAATCCACACAGGATATAGTTTGAAAATAATCAGAACTCGAATCATTTGACTAATGATGATTAGTTTGTCAAATGACACAATTCATTACTATAAGTACAGACTCGGATGCTTTTTTATTCAAAGAAGAGTTGAAACGTTCAAAGAAGAGACCCCCTTGCATACAGGCCCATGATTTCCCCCTCCCCTACCTAAATTTTGTCGTAAAACTTGCAGAAAAGGAATCGTTTTTTATCCATTATTTTATGTTATTGCCTGAATTTCAAAATTCATTTTTTAATGTGTCCTTTGTTAATAAAATGGAAAATGAGTAGAGTTGTATAACATGCGATTTTTTGGTATGTAAAAATAAAACAAACCAAAAATTAACATGGTAACCCTGACAATTTGAAGAATATTTGGGAAGAGAGGAGTTGAGCTCTCACGACATTTGATTAAATCAGCTACAAGCAGCCGTGAGGTGAAGAAAATAACTTCAATTTAACTCAGTAAATAAGCAAGGATATATTGGCAAGATTTATTCTGATGTTGATACTCAATTCTACTCTCAGTCCAAAAAGGGCTTACATTTATAAATCCTCAACTAATGTTTA
Source organism: Lepeophtheirus salmonis (assembly GCF_016086655.4). Classification (NCBI taxonomy): domain Eukaryota; kingdom Metazoa; phylum Arthropoda; class Copepoda; order Siphonostomatoida; family Caligidae; genus Lepeophtheirus; species Lepeophtheirus salmonis. The sequence goes on from NC_052137.2 coordinate 745,298, forward strand.
TGGTTACTCTCCGTCTTTCAAGGGGAACTTGCACTTGTGATTACTTTATATTAGATGTTGTCTCTTTAAGAATTTAAAAATAATGATAACAGCTTTGGAAAATAAAAAGCCATATTACGATTTCCAATTTAAAAAAGTATCACCCTTGATGAGGTCATGTTTTATAAAATTATATCCGCAGGTGACTTTTTAAAGTGCATAGGAGTATCTGATGATTTAGGAATGTCATGGTGAAAATCATTTTTGTTCATAGTATATGTTTGATACATTATTATTAAGGATATTAAATGTTCTAATTACAAAAGGATTGACTGCTACCCTTTAAACAGCAACTTCCCTTATATGGGTCTTTTACTGAAAGTTTTGTCTGATTTATGGTATTTTTTAAATGCATAACAATCTTTATATGTATAATTAGAGCTCAAACTGCACCTAATATGTGTAAAGTAATCGGTAAAATTATCTAAATAACTATTGTAACGTAATTGCTTTGAGAGCACAATCATGAATATATTAATTTCAAAAAATTAAGAGAGGTATGGATGATTTTTACAGGGTGTTCAAGCTATCAGTGCCGTGAAAATGATTTTTTTCAAACTAAATTTTCTATCCCATCAGTAATCAGACGAAAAAAAAATAAAAAAAGATTCTGAAAGCTTGAATTTTGATTTATTTAATTTAATTTAATTACCACCAGCATCAATTACAGTCTCTATGCGATGCCGAAATCCTGAGCTGGCTTTCGCCACTTGATCCATTGCCAAATCCTGGAATTATTTTTTGATCTGACCGGTAAGTTCGTTTTTGATGTTGTAAGGGATTCGTTTGATTTGTAGTTTGATCAGCCCCCCCCACACAAAAACCACACGAATGTTAAATCAGGTTTTGAATATATATATATATATATATGTAGTTGAGTGCAATACCGTTGTGTTACATTGATTTTTATTCAATTTTCGATTTATTCAAACCTAAGAAATTAGTTACAAAAAAAAAAAAACCCTGAGCCCTCTAGTCTAAGCTTATATACAATTCGAGAAAATGATACATGAACATGATCGACAAATTTATTTTTACGTACTCTAAGCAGTTAGGCGTCACCTTCTACACCGTCAGCAAGTCCGAAACGTTGGAGAGGAAGAAGGCTCTTTATAAAAGGCCAAACTGGACCCAGATGAGTTTGAAAAAAATAGCCGAGGCCAATCTTTTCAAGTCCATGAGGTCCCATGCAAGGGATTTCCGTGTTTCACTACAAGACTGTACAGAGAACTATGAAAAAAGAGGTTGAAGAGGCTACTTTTGACAACAGCAATGAACAAAAACCCATCTTCTATATTAAAAACCTCTTATGAATTAGTCTTTTGAGTTCTTTTGAACTCTTTCTGGACACTTTTGGCCCCCCTATAGCCTTCATGCCAACCACCTTGACAACACCTTTTTGTTGTATGTCGAGGGGAAGGCCTGCAGTATCCCTCATCCAAACTCCGATTCTCTCAATGCCACTGACAGGATTTGTACGCGATGATAGATAACTATATCCACACCGGATGTCAGGCCTACCGCTGCCGCCTGGCAGGGCGGCTACATAAATGATTAACAGAGGTCAGACATACATCTATCTATATATAATTAATTTTGTTGAAATTCTATTTCAAGTTCTAGTTCAGTCCTCAGGAATTAAATAATAATGACAAGACTTTAAGAAAAGAAATTGATTCTTCAATATCCCAGCTTCAAAAATAACAGTGAGTTAAATAATAGAACCAATTTTCATTACTAATAATGTTGTAAGTTTTCAAAGAGTGACATAAAGGAAATAACTTTACAAATACTTTTTAATCAATGTACATACATCACGTTTATGATCATTATCAGTGTAAAAAGTTTCTATCACATTGATTGACTTTAGTCTTTATTGAATATAGTTAATTCTTACTTATTTCGTCAAATATATAGATTTTGTATGTGCAAATTTTGAAGTTGTATAATGAGTGCATTTCCCACTTATTAGAACTCAACAAAATGTACTTACGAATATTGACTTAGTAATAAATCGATGCACCTACAAGACATCTCGGATGCTACAGGGTTGAATTTTGCATAATTAAATTTTTAATTGTTTTTTGTCAAAAAGTTTAAAAAAAAATTAAATATTATAATGAATTTTATAGCTATCTGTCAACCGTAAAATTGTTTTTATTTTATCGAGAAAAAGGGAAGGTTTTGTCAACAAAATTTGAAAATTTTGAATTTGCTGCACTACCTTGAGCATCATTTCCTTTTCAATAACAATCTACACTTTATCCAAGCTCCTATAGAACAGGGTAAACAAATTTAACCAGCATTAATATAAGCTTACAAAGTCATATAAATAAATGCTGCCTTCCGAAGAGCCAATTTTAATTCATTTGAGACTTTTTGATCTAACCACATGCAGAGTACGTTATCTGTAATAAGTAAGGAGGGTTTTTTGTAAAGGAAAAAAAAAAAAAAAGAGTGCGAGGAGAAGACGGGAGGGAGACTGAATGAAGGCCCTTGTTAAAATCAGTTGGACGAAAAGGAATTACTGTGATAAAGAAGAGAAACTTTCCCATTTAAAACATAATTAGTGCAGGAAAAATGTTTTTAAAATTTAAATTCATATATATATGTATTTCCTTTTTATTTATTGGTACACCTCCAAGCTACATAAAGAAGGTAATATATGACTTCTTTGATCAATATTGGTGTGACCGATATGAAAAAGATCAAAGTATGAAACATACACATACTATGCTTAATAAGCCGAAGTCGAAGTGTATCAAGCTCGGAAGAGAAAAATTGAGACTCATTGTACAAGCCTAAACACTACATGACCCTTTTCTGGCCCACCGAATCATGTGTAAAGACGCAAGCTCAACGTTCAATGTCTGTATGGAAGAATGGCAAAGTGCAGACCATCTCATCAATAGATGCCCCGCCACAAAAGCAGAGACGACTTCTGTCAACTAAGCCTCTGAATCCTAAATACAGTCAAAAGGTTTTTAAATGCTTCCTAATCTCTTTGGTCCAAATTTGGTTGCATTGACTTAAATGCATTTTTCATAATAAAAATTTAATAATTATATGATCACAAGAATATTATGTTACATCATATAAGTCTGTTTTTGGTGTTATCACAAATGGAATCCCAAACGGTCGAACAGATCAGTCTGAAATTAAGCAAGAAGGCCTATAAATAGTTTTTTAGAAAAAAAAATTCAAAAATTCATAACTATTCACAAAATGTTATATTTTATCTGAAAAAAATTTTCAAAATTAAATTTTCTGGACATGTTTTTGAAAAATTCTTTGCTATTTAAAAAAAAATCTAATATAAAATTTTTTGGAGTTTTTTTTTTTTGCAAATATTCAATTTTTTTGGAAAAAAATTTCAAAATCCAGAATTGTTTACAATAAATTAAATTTTTTTCCAATAAATTTGAAAATCAAATCTCAAATATTTTAATTTGTTCCCAAAGAGATTCAAAAATCCATAGTTATTAACAAAAAATTAAATTTCGAAAAAAAAATTGAAAAATTAAATATATTTTCAGTAATTAATATTTTTGGTTTAATTTTATTCTTATATTAAATTTACTAGTAAAAACAAAAAAATCTTTAATTTTTTTTTTTTTTTTTTGGGGGGGGCACAGCCTCTCCAACCCACCCACTACGGACGCCTATGTACACATAGTATAGTTGCAGTTATATTTATGTATGCCATTAACGTCATTTTTACTTTTTGGTCCCGTAGGTCACATAACAGTTTGCATTGTAAAGTTAATTTTTGTCAATAGGGATTATGAATTACTTTATTGTTAATGGATCAAATTTTACCCAATACTCATACAATAATGTCAATGATTAGTTTTTGAGCGGTCAACAAAACATAAAAGTTCTTTAAAGAACACGTAAAAATAATTCTCCTTTCTTTAATTCTAGCCAAGCCCTCCCCTCCTCATGTTTGTTATTGTAATACCTTAGTAAATAAATAGGTGGATTCATTAAATATAAATATATTTTTTTAAAGAAAGTCAAATTCACAAATTCTACTTGTATTTGCATACAACTTTACAAAATATATTTTGTATTATTTAATGAATAGGGGAGACTAGGAGCATTTTCAAAACTTTCTGTTTTTAGTGCAATTACCCTTAGCTGGTTAGATTTAGACTTGTCAAATTTTTACAATACATACGGAGTGGTTCAATAAAAACTGATCACTTTGAATTTTACACTTTAATAAGAAATGATTTATTAATTAACAATACAATTTCAACAAAATTAATGTTAACGTGTTTGGACGTTGAAGGAGTTCATATACATAATTTTATTTTCAAAAATTTAACTAAAAATATGTGCTTGCATTTTGGACCAAATTTTATAATTTAAAAAAATATAAAACTTACTTTAATACTTTTTGAAAAAAGGCATTAATGGTACCAAACCCTGAAGAATATTAAGATAAAATAAGATTTTTATTTTAAATCAATGAAATTCACTTTCAAAACTTCTTCAGAGCTCTAAAAAACTCAAATTTATCCTTAATGAGTGAATTTCGATTAAATTATATCAACTTATAATAAGATAATCAATGATTAAAGTGATATTCATTATAGGAAGAAATATAAAATGAATACCTGAATTGATTATTACGAAAATAATACTCATAAAAACTTCTTGTACCACTCAAAAACAGTTTTATCCAATAACTCAAAGAAAAGTTAATAATATTTTTAATTAGTTTTCAATTTTAATCTACATTAGATTATACAATTGTGATTTAATTTTTAGGGTTTTAATATTTTTAAAGTTTCTTTAATTGGTCAGATGGAGTTGCACTGATTAAGAATAAGTAAGCAATTAAAAATTAGAATGACTCTTTAAAGTATATTTCCTTTCCTAGGAAAGACAGTGAATTGAACCTATGTATATTGAGTTTAAGAGAAGGATTTCTTCTGTGAGTGTTGTCCGCTGAGGTACGTCAATCCATAAAAATTATATTTTATTAAAAGTCTTCAAATTTCTGTTCTAACCCCTTCCCTTCACTACTTGAAACAAAAGTCCTATGGACGTCTCTATAACTAATTGTGAAAGGGCCGTTTATCGTTAATACCGATATTAAAAATTTTGCTAGATGAACTATTTCTAAAGTATTGGCATTGGGACAACACTATCTAATGTCGATGGTTTATTAGCCCAAATAATATACGATTATATGGGATATGTATTAAGATCACTTCAGATATTCATATTTCAATTATTATGGAATATAGTACGAACATTTGTACGTAGTTATTTAATTAATTCTAATGTATTTATGTTATTGAAATTTCTTCTACCTGCGCTCACATTTGATACGTAGTAGTATTTAAGTGAAATCGAATGCATCACTAAAAACTAACTGTATATGTATTACAAATAAAAATTTGAGTGAAATTCAAAATGGGCTAATTTGATTTTTTTAAGGTCAAAATATTGACCTCGTGATATTATTAGTAATTTTGCTGGCTTATACAATAAAATACAATATTAGAATAAAACAGTTGTCTATTAAATGGTTTTTAAAGTAGATCAATATCTTCAAAAACATTTAAAATTCAGCAATTTAAAAAGAGGGTAAATGTTGTTGAGGGCAAAACTTTAGAAGCCTCTAAATCCTGAAACAGAGGACAAAAAAGGGTGAAATTTTGGATTTATGAGTTTTAAGTAATTTTAAAAGATGTGCCAAATTTGGAAAAAATCGAAGATGGTACTGTTTTTGATTGCTTGATTGATTCCGTTATGGGTAATTCCAGGCCAACATGGAATTACGTATAACGAAATATTGAAAAAAAGGAAAAGTACCATCAATGACGTCACAAAGGATGAAGCAACACAACACTGGTTGTAACCATACCGTGTTGCAACTATTCCCCGTCTCCCCTACTTCAAAAGATTATCTCTGCACCTCCTCCCACCCCCAAAAAAAATTTCCCAACAACTCTTTTACCTACATAATTTTGTATGCAATGGGCATATGAAAAAAAAAAAAGAAACCGAAATCCATATGGTAACCCTGTCAATTTGAAAAATGTTTGGGAGGGAGAAAGAATATTGCTCATGACGTTTCATTTGATCAGCTAGAATCAGTTGTGACAAGAGAGAGGAGGAGAAGGAAATATACAAAGGCATTGGCAAGAATTATTCTAATCTCGAGTCCCAATTCTACTCTGAGTCCAACATGGACTTACAATTATAACTCAACAAAAAATCTCCAGGGTGACACTCCATCTTTCATGAGCAGACACAAATGTGTAAAATAAAATAAATACAGTCGAAATGAGCAGGCTTAGAATATAATTGAATCTATTTGGGAAATGACGTTACCAACTCAGGAATTAAATAATAATGACAACTGCTAAGTAAAGGAAAATTCATTCTTCACTTTACCAATGCCAAAAAAAGAAAAAAAAAGAAAGAAAGAAGAGCCAGCTAAAAAAATCACCGGATTTACATTACTGGCTGTGCTACTAATAGACTACGTAGACTTTCTATGAGTAGCACTGAAACCATAAGGGCCATTGCCCCCCCAATTTGATGGAAGGTAATCACGGTTTCTGTTAATTTGTCCAATGTATAAAATACAAAGTAAAGATATCAACTAAGGCCCCAAGATGGCGTCTCCTTAAATTATGACGTCATTATATAATGTTCTATATAATCTTTATAAATTCAATAAAGTTGGACTCCTGGCCATTTTTGATAACTTAACTCTTGTTTTCTTCAATCTAAAAATATGTTCCATTAATGAAAAATGTTCTTTTGCAAAAAATCTTGCTAATTGTCTCGATAAAGTCTGTAAAAAGGAAATAACTTCTTTCGTTCAAAATTGTTTTTTTTTCCAATTATTATTATTTTTTATTCACTTTAAGGAGCAGAAATAACATTTGTCAAGCCATTGCTTAGCTTGGACGGAATTTTTTACCATCAAGAAACAGTTTAAGATTAAAACACGAAATTTTTTTTGATCCATAGATTCAGAAATAACTTAAGTAGTCTCAGATTTAGCAAAATAACAAATTGTCATGAAATTTTGACAGCTGTCTTTTGAAGGTTTGTACTAACTGTTATTGAGGTTGGGCCATCTACAGAAGTAGGCAGAAGTATTTACACTAGGTTTTTTTAGATGTATATCTTTATGGTGTGCTTTGTTTAAAACAATTTTTGTTGTTTCAATGTAGCCACAACAAATATAATAAAATGTCCATTTTGTAAATTATTATTGTATAAAAAAGCTATACTCAATAAAGAAATATATAAAATTATGGAATTTTAAAGTGTAGCGTAAATACTTTTGCACACCTCTGTATGTGTTTTGAGCACATGTGTGGATATTCAGGGCGCACTGGATAAAATGAATGAAATCTCGTAGGCGTTTTATTCAATTTATATTAAAAAATGGTAAGTACTTTATATAAAATTTAAACAATTGATTGTGACTTTCGATTAGTTCTCCCTGGCTCAACAAATCATATTAATTTTTTTCTCTCAATCCGTTATTATTATTCTTTTATTCTTGAGGAGAGAACGTCTAAATATTGAGTGAGTATCTACGTGTGAATGTGCACATGAAAAACGGAGGGTAACACACAGGATTTCTTGAAGAGTTCACTTCTATGTTATTAAAGTGAGATTAGCATGTTCCTCGACTTCTAATAAGTCCGGGCATAGCGGGTTCTAACATTAAAATATAGTATGACTGTACTGCCGTTGAACAAAAATAAGTTTGTACTATTTATATTTGATCAAATAATAAGTTTTAGAAGGCAACAAATGAAAAAGTGGAATAGGCTATAGGAAAAGTATATGGATATAGACTATCTATCAGTAGCTCCAAAACCATAGATAGGGTCATTATACCCAACTTTTTTAGGCTATAGGTGGGTACTAGAGTTGTGTCAGCCCCTATTAAAGACTGAAGACTGTAGTCCCGTCCAGAGTTAACCTTTGGTCCAGTCCATTTCAGTCCTAATCATCACTCCTAAAACTGATAAAGTTCGATCCTCGATGACGTTTCTCAACTTTATTTCTTTTTTTTTTATCAGTTCTATTCCAACAGTCCGAAGGACCGAACCCAATGACTGATAGGACCAGTACTAAGCCTGTACCAAATAAATATAGACTAACACAATACTATGGGTTATTCAATCTATCATACGTGAACATTCAACTAATTTTGAAACCTTTGTATGTTATAATCTTCAATCTTCGACAATTCTCCCTTTCAAAGTAATGAAGTATTTGTTTCAGGCAGAAAACATACCACGTTAGTAGTTGTTATCCGAAATTTAATTTATGATGAATTTTCAATACTACAATGTACAATATTTTATCATCTCAGCTTGCTTTTGTGTTCATAGGTAAAATATCTCCTTTTTTTTTGTTGAAAATTGTTCTTAGGTTAACGTATTTTATATTTCATAGAGAAGCTCCGCATAAATCGGTTGCTTTGAGTTGAATAAAAATCAATGAGTTTGAGAATAAATAAATAAATGAAACAACCCCCATTATTATCAAAATTACAAGTAAGATTTGATGCCTCTAAGGTCTATCTACTTCAACAATAAAATATACAATCAAGCAAATAAATGAAAATATTAAAAGATAGTAAAAATGTATGTAAGTATATATCACACGTACAAAAAAAAAAAGAAGAAAGAACAAGTTACTCACTTCCTTACTTATGTATATGTACACTATACAACATATTATGTTCGAGAGTGTTCATTTTCTATGAACTGAAACTAATAAATAGAATTTCATTATAATCTGTAAATTATAATGAAATTCTATTTATTAGTTTCAGTTCATAGAAAATGATTGGAATATAGAAAATACTAAATTTTTATATTTTTTAAATTGCTTGTGTGTCTGAGTAGAATATACAGTCTTCTTTTCTTGTCCCTAGTTGTTAGTCACCAGGACTAAAGCAAAAGTTATGGATCGATTTGTTCAAACTTGGGACAAAGATTATATTTATTTGGTTTGTAGTAAGAGGCCATTAAATTATGAAAGGTGTAGGTAACATAAAACATAATCCACCATAACTTCAGAAGAAATTGAGATACATAACTCAATTTGATTTTAGTTTTATGCTCAACCGAGTGCCCATTCTAGTTTTAATACGTGTTAAATTACATGTTCCTCTTTAAATTTCTAGCACATATATTAGTTATGAGCGTTTTTTCGCTTTATTTCGACAATAAAATTAACATAATTAGGATTATCAGATTTACATGCTTCCAAATGGTTTTATGGCTAATTTTCACTTCCTCACAAATTGACTAAATACTCACATTTTGCATATTTAAAAATATTTTGACGGTACATGGTTAATCTAATTTGTACCCTTTTGAACTTTAAAATCAAACCTATTAATTTCTCATTCTTTCATTGTGTGATTGAAGTACAATTTGACGATGAATTCTTCCAAGAATACAAATGTAATCCAGAATCAATTTTGAGAAAAATCATTTTCTATGCCTGCTTTTATGTTTGCCAGCCACATACGTAAGCTTCAACAAGCAAGAATATATATTAAAGTACCTAGAGGATCACTAAAAAAATGATTAAATTGAAGAAATGATTTAAGGATTTTGATTTAATTTTATGTAGACATTGAGAGAAGTGTTAAAAACTGTACTCTACATAAATATTATTATTAGTTATTTTAATATACAATTCTTACTATTTTAAATTTATATTAAATATGAAATACCTATTAGTGTTGAGACTAGGTGCAAGACCAAACTTTTTTTCCGATTCATAAGTGATTTTTTCTGGACGAATTTATAATGATATTTTGAGTTGGACAAAAATGTAATAGTTTTCAAAGTGCAGAGCTATTTTTTTGAATACATTTACTCATATCATAAATGTAAGTACAGGGCTCAAAAATGAAATCTCCCCCTTTTTTTGGTTCCCCTGGAATCAAATGACGTCGTCATCAATTTTTTTAAAATCCCGCGTAATATACAAACAAAATGCATTCATTCAGTCTATATCGTCACAATGGAAGAACTATACTAGGGACTGCCAGAGAATCAAATCACAGAAGAGGAACGGAGATGCACCGTAGTTATGTGTCTAATAATAATCAAGGACAAATCCGGACCCCGCATCATCTGTAACACCACTGGGATGACAATTCGTTACATTCATCCAACCAGGAAGAAACTGTAGGATTCAAAGAACCCCTGGAGTACTATTTCGAGGTATTAGAGGTCACTGAAGGACTCCAGGAAGGTCAGATACGAGGAATTCATCCGGAGAGTGTGCACCCTCATCGCCCGGTACTCAACAAAGTCTTTCTTCTCAATCAGAAATGAGCTTGAAGTCCATGACAAGGCAGTTAAGGATGATTTTGCCTGGGAATACCTCAATGCACACAATAATAGAGGTTCCCGAACAACTAGAGAAGTATGGTTGCCATGATCCATGCTAATGGTGATTATATTGAGTAAGCCTCAAAACACGTGACCTACAATGATTTTGTTTTTTATTTGAAATATATATATTAAAAATTACAGATTTTATGTTTTTTTTTTTGTAAATACAAGAGAGGATGAGGATTTGATCTCCGAGCCCTGTTTATACACAGATATGTTATAAACATAAAACATATATAATATGAAATTGCAAGAAGGAATTGCCTTATATTAATATAAATAAACATTTTAGCTTAAAATTTAAGCTCCTAGGCAATATCTACAACAAAAAATATACAGACATTTCATTATGTTGGCTGACGAACACGGTTTTCCATGAATACTTTGACAAAGTACTTCAGAGTTCTTAGGAACTGGGTTGATCCGTTAGGTGAATAGCACAAAAGATATATAATCCATTAGCGTCCATTGTTGTAGATCCTTACAGCTGCTGCAATAAACATCACTTTACGTCTCCTGTAAATACTTGTGCCTTATCTGTAAGTCTCTTGGTGATAAAAACCTTTGCATTAAGTACAACAAAGTTCAATGCTCTTACATTGACAGACACGCTCTTATTGCAATCTGCTGATCCAAAGATAATTCACGCTCTCATTTATTTTGAATCAACATCCTCTACACGTCTGAGGTTCCAGGACACGAAATATCTCAGTTTATATAAAACAAAGGGCAGGTCGATTTTTTCGATCTTAAAATATATTGACCAATTATTTTTGGTTTTAATCAATAGACCGATTTTCTCCCACTTCTGATTTATGAGATGTACCAATATGATTTATGGAACACATTTCACTTTATGTGACGTTATTCTGCCGATGTTCACCATCGTTTTGAAATAAAAATGGCGTCATAAACGATTAATCTATAGAATCGTCCCAGACAAAACTTTAAATGACACCGATTCAGACCGTTTCTTTTATTTGGTAGCGATCTAAACCGATTTTTTCTTTAACACCAGTACGATCCAAACTTCTTTAAATGACCAAATTAGTTCATTTCACTAAAATATTATAACAGTCTCAGACCAGTCTATGATTCTCAGACCGAAATCCAATACAAATACATATACACATGTGTAACAAGACATTCAAATTGATGAATTTCTTTTCAAATATTTGTGACAATTCCTTGTTTTTTTTATATCTTCATTTTTTGTTAGATTTTGATAAGGCTATCATATAATGGGTTTAGATGATATCTCATTAATACCGGAAATTAATTTAATTATGACACACACACTTGGATTGAGATAGTTTGTACTCTTGATTGGTTTTACCTCAAGACTCATGAAAATACCCTTTATAAACCAAAGTAGGAGCCTTTGGATCCTAAAGGGAGCAATATTTTATAAATCTATCTACTCATACTTTTTGTCAATGTGAATGTTTAATACATATCGGATGACGTCAAGATGTTCCTCTTAAATTTATTTTTGTATAATGGAATTTGTTTCAACTTATTGAATTAAGCCTATATTTTTTTTTCATTTAATTAGAATTTATTTTTGAATCAATAAGTTGTGTCTAATTTCAAATTTATTTGATCACATCTTTGAATATTATTATATTAGCAAAGCTAGGGGAGAATATTATCGATATTATTTTTGATTCCTACACTATGCATACGATTTCATAGTTTTGGAAGATGAAGTGTATCAGAAAGTGATGATGAGGATTCCAACAGTTCTTCAAATATTTAATTACAAATGGAGAGGACTACTTTCGATTGTAAGATTAAGCGTGGCCATGATAATTTAAATGATAACAGGCTATAAATAATAATTGGTATAATTTTCCAATGTCAAAAATATAACTTATGATTGTTCATTATTATATATTCTTGAAAATAGTTCACTCTCCATATATATAATAATTTATAGTGCTCTCTGAGAAGTTAATTTGTTCCCCCTATATTTATGTTGTAAGTTGTTAATTTTTTGTCAGTCAACTCATTCCCTTGAGTCCTTTAGTTGCAACCAGAACAATGCTACATGGAATGACGTAGCTCAATGGACAACGTTCTCAGTAGAAATTATTCTCTTGAGCTCAAAGTCAGATGGAGTAAATGCAAACCTATAATATTTACTTAAACTTAATCAGTGCAACTCCATCTGACCAATTAAAGGAACAAAAAAAAAGGCAGTTGTATTTTTATTTAATTATTGAAGAGATAACATCTAAGTATAAAGTAATAACTAGTGCGTGTGATTATGAAAGACTTACTTTGCTCTCCGTAAAAATGAGCATTTGTTTTGGAACTATAAGTCTTCGTTCCATTTTAAATATCAACATTGCAGTAATTCCCGCCTATGTCTTTGCTTGATACAGAGTGGGATCTGCGTTTATTTCTTTCCTCTTATAGTTTATGACAGTTAATCTAAGCTAATCTTAAGCTGTTCTCCTCCAAAAATATTGAAGTTCATTTTGGATTTATTTTTAATTACCGGCTGAACATATTTTATAAAGCACAGAGTAATACATGGGTTAGTTACGAGAAAGGTCTGATTCGCTTGGGATGATTGAGATTTTGAAAAAAGGAGGAGAATGCAAGATTTGATAATGAATGATTAAACAATAAAATAAGTTGACAGTTGTATTTCAAAATAATAATTTGTTACTAACCCTTATAATATGAGATTATCCTCCAGGAATTATCTTATACAGATACTTGCTAAAAACAAACATGTCCAACAATGTATTTTTTTTTTTTTTTTTAAACTAGGATTGTTCATAATTGGAATTTTCTCCCTGTAGAAGTGAGAGAATCTAATTTCTTCAACAGTTTTAAGTTATTTTTAAAAATAAAACCAAATCTCCTTTAATGTTTCTGATTGTGTGATAATTTGGTATATTATTTTATATATTTTATGGACTTTTGATTCACAATATTAGTTTTTAATTGACTACTCTCATTTATAACGTCTTAAAAAGAGTCGGAAGTATTGGACATCCTCCACGTGAGGCTAATAAATAAATAATTATATTTCATAATATTTTGTTAAATTACATTGTATATTATTTCTTCTACTCTACTTATTGAATTATTATCGATTCTATTTTAATTTATTGATGGCCGGTATGACGCATATTTAGTTTGGATTTCTCTTTCAAGTTTTTATTTTTTGAGAATATGTGATCATTAATTTCAAAACATCTATAAAACCTATGACAGTTGATAGTAATGACACACACTTTACATATATTACCTTGATTGTCAGGGTCAAATGATTAATTGAGACAAAACTAAATTTTAAAAATGGCCGCAACTGCTGCATTGAGTTATCATTCATATAGTAATTTTGATATATCGATCTCAAATTTTTTAATTTCATTTCCAGTTCATTCCTTCTTCCTACCGATTTTTCCCAATACGACAGAAAGTCTGTATTATGGAACAAACGTTTCTCGGCTATCTTGGAAGTATATATGTGTAAAATATATTAATTATGATTGATAATGAATATGGGGTGAGTCAACAGGCGTGACTAGAGTAGGTGGGTCTGAGAGGTTTTACCCTCCCCCCAAATTAAGGAATTTTTGCTTTTTACTAGAAAATTTAATATTTGAAATTTTATTTAATTCAGATTTTTTTCCAAAAAATTTAATTTTTCTACTTTTTTTTTCAAAAAATTTAATTTTCAGTGAATGCCTATGGATTTTTGAATTTTTTTGTGAGTAGTTCTGGGTTTTTGAATTTTTTTTCAAAAAAATTAAATTTTTTGAGAATAAATATGGATTTTTGAAATTTTCCTACAAAAAAACTATTTTTGTGAGCAGCTGTTGGCATTTGAATTTTTTCCGAATAATTTAATATTTTTTTCAAAAAATTTAATTTTTCTATGAACATCTGTGAATTTTCGATTTTTTTTTCAAAAATTTTTATTTTTCTATGAAGATCTGTTAATTTTTGATTTTATTTTCAAAAAAATTAATTTTTTGAGAATAGCTATGCATTTTTCAAAAAGTTTCTAAAAAAATGATTATTTTGAGAATAGTGTTGGATTATTGAAATCCACGTTCTCTATAGTACGTTTGAGGTTTCATTACGCAATCAAACGTACTATAGATTAACTTTTCGAGATATAATGATTTTAATTCATACATTTCCGATGTTTCATGCGATAGCTGACTTTTTAAGCTTTCGAATGAACTATTTCAATCACCTCTATCATTTATGTAAACAAAAATGGAAGCAAAATCAGATTGCCACTTTGATTTGCACCCCCCACTGCCACCTGAAATTGTCAAGATTTTTGGGATCGAGAGGCACCATGACCACCAAGAAGCAGGGCAAGGCGTCATACGTCTTCTAGTAGGATAAAAAATCCGCCCAAATAGACAATGTTGTGCAAGCCTGGATGGTAGAGAACATGGAGTTGTAGCCAAAGAACTTCTGGCCTACCCATAGCCCTGATCTGAATCCTTTAGATATGGTGGTAAGTCGAGTCCCAGGCCTGCAGATCACACCACATCAATGCCACCAACCTGACGTTCTCCGTGGAGAAGGAGTGGAAGCTCACAAGGAGGGATTGCCTTAGTGTACTCCACCTTCTGTGGCTGCTTGAAGACCGTCATTCAGAGCAATAGATGTCAAATTCATAAATAATATCTGTCATTGTGTGCTTAATAAATGTCTTAACGTAATCTATCACGTCTGACTTAATTGAGATTCAGGAGGAGCAAAAGCTCACTCACGTTGATTAGTGGTACATACATTTCGGACTACCCCGTATTTTCAACCACGACACCAAACTAATGATGCTACACTTAGTTTATAAAAATAATATTTTTTTCTTTTACATATCTTAAACTCATGCAAGTATTTTCAACATATTAAATACCCTGGCCGTTAATTTAATTCCCTGTAAAATTTATCCTCGGACGTTTTTACACCACTTTGAGAAGGGATATTTAGTGACGTCATAACGGTAGAACGAGTTAGTAGTTTTGGTTTAGGACTGTACAGGGAGATGACTAATGATAAATGGGAGACGGATATAAATGATCTACGGTGTTTATGGATTAAACATGATATCATCATAAATCTTTAAAAATACGTAGGAATGTAATTCTAATCTGTTGATATTTTTCATACCTTGGGAAGTGGTAGTATAGCCTGTCATTAATCTTTCTTTGCTAGATCTATGACTACTATTTAATCATACATTTTCTCTTCCTTTCTTCAATAAGCAAGTTTGATCGGGGCCCTTACTCTTTTCTCCAGGATCACTTACTCTCACCTGCTTTTTGTTAATCTCTGTTAAAAACCCGCATAAAGTCACTAAATTTTCATGTTTAAAAGGGGAATAAAATGTCGAGGCAGAAGTTTTAGAGGGAATATATTTATAGTCATTGTCAATCCACCTAAAGTATCTTGAAATTACTTAATTTCAATTTTTATAAGAATGATATTTACTCTATTTTAGCCTTAATTAAGAATATTGACAAACTATTACATTCCAAGAAAGATACTAAAAGTTTTCCTAAACTAATTCAATGTGTAAACTGAGGTAATCTACTGTAATAATATTGAACGGGATGTCTGGTAGAGAGCGTTTTAAAATTTATGAGACGTTTTCAAGTACCCTTAACAGAGAAAGGATTTTAAGTCTCATCTTAACACTATTGGTAATTATCAGAGAAAAATGATATTGAAAAACACACTTTTTAGATTAAATTTCAATGTTTATGGTAGTGATTCAATATTAATTTATATAATTAAAAGAAAAAAATGCATATCATAAATTTAAATGGACAAAAGAGCCACGCCATGGCTATAGTGGACTTTCCTGTTAAAAATCGTGTGTATTTTTTAGATGACCCTTTTTTTGGAATTGGTAATCTGCTGAAGAATTAATCTTTCTGATCCTGAGTTGTTATCATTATTATTTAACTGTTCATATGTGAACTTCCTTTTCAACTACATTCAATTATATTCAAAGCCTGATTGAACATTCGTGTAATACAGAGACTAACAACGAAGATTTGTAGCAGACTTATAATTGTAAGTCCTTATTTGACTTAGAGCAGAATTAAGGATCGACGTCGGTTTAATTCTTGCCAAACTCCTTGTTCATTTTCTTGTCACCCTCCTCCCCCTAACTCAGGGTGACTACTTTGATTTTTGTTTTTAATTTC
Source organism: Lepeophtheirus salmonis (assembly GCF_016086655.4). Lineage (NCBI taxonomy): Eukaryota > Metazoa > Arthropoda > Copepoda > Siphonostomatoida > Caligidae > Lepeophtheirus > Lepeophtheirus salmonis. The sequence continues at coordinate 761,946 of NC_052137.2, forward strand.
TATGCCCAAAAAAAAATACCCTTTTAAACTCATGTCATTTTCTTGAGTGATAAAAACTAATATTTAGGGCTATAAAATTTTGAATAAATTTTATTTTTAGATTTTGTTTGGATGAAGTCAAAATTTGTATTAGGATAATTATTAGTATTTTGTTTAATTTTCTGTCTACTGTCTGAACCAAAATATCTGTTCAAATTGGTATAGAAAAAATATTTGGATCTTAGATCGAGTCTTAACACTAATAATTATCCAAATTATGATTCTGTATAAAAATATTTGGACTTTTAGAAAGCATGGCTCCGTTTTGGATGATCTCTTATAAAAAGTTCTTCATAAAGATGACTAAAAAAAGTTTTTGTTATAAATGTCGATGTAAAAACTTGATAGAAAGAACATCAACAGGCTTCTTATTCCCCTTTTCTTGAAATATAATCTCTTAAGATATATGTATTATTGAAATCCCATCCATCTTAAGTAAGAAAATTCTTAATTCCCTTTTTCTTTTTGATAATGGATGATCATTGATCTAGGATATCAAACTTTTATCAGGGAGAGGTCATACCTTTATTGAAGGGATCAACTTGAATACAAATGGAAAACGTGTCAAAGATTGTGATAGTTCATTCAAAGCTTTAAAAAAAATTCTAAAAAGTCAAATTGTTAATGTTGCCACAATAAAAAAAGGATTGCATGCGCAGGCACTTCATATGTACCAGGTCAATTCCTGATTGACACTTCTCTATCCACATGTTGTCAATTACTCTATAATTGTTAAGATATTTTTGTCATTGGTAGATAATTTCATAGTATTATAGCATGACTAATCATCGAAAGATTTTTTTTTTTTGGCAATGTGTATGTTCGACAATGTATCCATTTGGCTAAGTGGCTTTCGGCAAATTGTTTTTAAGTTTGATATACTACTTACAAACTTATAAATAAGTGACAAAAAGTTATTCAAAAGGGTCTTCTTTTTGCCGAAATTACAGCCTTGAGTCTCTTAGTGAAGGCATCGCAGCAATCTTTTCTGGGGTGTTGTCCTATTCTTGAAATAGGGAGGCTTTCAGTCCTTCCATATTTGGATAACAATTCTTGCCTTGTGGGGATTTGCCAATGGAAGTAGATTTATCTTCAAGATAGGGGTTCCGTACCTTAAACGGTTAATTTACACTACAGAGGGTACAAAGACTATGAGTACCTCACCAGATTTGCTGACGACTCCCAGACCATTACTGAGCGTGTTTTTTTGCTTCCGATATTTTTATAACCAAGCCTTGATTATTTTGAGTTTTATTTATGCTCGACAGAAAAAACTTTCTCATCACTAAAAATAATGTAGGAAACCATGCCAACTTCAACAGACTCAAGATTTTCTTGCTTCAGCTGACTCTGTCTTTTCTTTTGTTTTCCCGAAAGGAGTTGTCTCTGCAGATTACGATAAGGGGACATCTTTAGGTCCTTCTTCACAAGTTTGTTCATTGTTGTGTGGCCCATATTTAGCTCCATTGCCATTTTACACAGGCTCCTATTTGGATTTCGCCAAATCCTCTCTTGTATTATTTGGATGATCTTTTTAATCCATTCTGTTCGTTGCTAAACTTCAAGGATGACATTTTTAACTATTTGTATCCATGTTTCTGTCTACGATACGTTTTATGACCTTAACTAGCTTCATGACCTTTAAAGCCTACAAAATCTATGGGCGGTTCTTCCTTAAGCAGTGAAGCTAAACGACAGCATCCCGTTCGCCTTAAATGCTCATAAATAAAGGAGCATAAAAATTTGCTTTTATCAAACTTTGTTGATCACTTATTTACCGCAGTGGTTTTTGTAATTATATCTTGGAATCTCTATAGGTTATATCAGTTTTAATATTTGTATAGTATTTTGTATTTACTCTACGTCATTCATGGGTACACTCACATTATTTTAGATTTTCCCTCCCTCTTAATGTACTAAATATAAAATCTTTGAAAAAAAAAGCGCTATCACAGTCACCAACTTCAAAAAATGCTTAGAACTTACTATTTTGTTGGACTGGTTAAATACACCAAAAAGTATCCGCTTTATGATTTTGTAGGAAATTAACGGAGAATTAATTCAAATTCGATGTTTTGGACAAGCAAAATCCTAAAACTGTGTGTTCAAAGTGCACAAGTGCTTATTTTTCTAAGTAAAATACTACATATATATCCATGAGAGATGTACCTATACCAAAATTTCAACAAATTCAGATTCTGATATTATTTTTATGGATTATTTTCGATAACGATTAATTCTTTTGAACAGATGAATTACTTAAACAAAAAATTAATGTTTTTTTTATATTTAACTTTTTATTGATTAGAGCTAGTCAAGAAAATAAAAAAAGTTAATGCCTCTCATGTCAGGGGTCAATTTATTTCTATGTGGACAATACATATTGCCCGCACTACTGAACAGTCTTTCACTTTCAATAGGCGAGATAATTAGAAGTCTTATGAGAAAACCGTTTTCAGAGAGTAAAATTGCTCGAATCTTACGCAATATGCGTGAGACTTGACAGACTTGATGTTGGAAACTACTGGTGGAGGGGATCATTCATAATTAATTTGCTTCTTTTTTTACCCCTCTTTGAGCCAATATAAGTCTCTGAAATAAAATAGAGGTTTCAAATTATAGTTAACTTTCTTGCGTATCCTAAATTATCCGACAAATTTGAAAATAAATAACTCAAATACAATGTCTATGAAATATTGGGCTGTATATATATATGAAGCAAAATAATAAAGTTGGATGTTCATCTTATCTGGATTTTTGTGCAATATTATGTTTATGTTGAAGAACCATATGTACATATAAAATTTTTCAAATTCTTTTTTGAAATATTGTCATGTTTAGTAAAATGATTTTAAATAAAAATATTGTCAAATAATTGACAAAAAAAAAAGAAGGGAACTTGCAACTAACATATTTGACATTTTCGTTTCTTAACTTTGTTATGTTAAGATTATAATCATATAACTACATAATAAACCTATGTATATACTTTTTTTGACTAGTCCAAATCAATGATAATCTTCACTCAATCACAATGTCCACTATTCATTTAATGAAAGTTTATTTTATCTCAAAACGGATCAAATACATGTACAAGAAAAATGAGTTAAAACATATTTCCCAGTCAGTTTTTCTACGCCGTTGTGTAATTTTTGGGATATTATTTAAGGGATAAGTCCGTATAAATGTATTCCAACAAAAAATACCACCAAAAAATGGAATGGATGATAGTATACAATATATAAATTAATATTCATTTTTGATTTACGTTCATTTAAAAAAAACTTTAATTTACTTTCTCTTTAAGAAATTTTAATTTACTCTCAAACTTTTCAGTTAACAAAATTTTAATTACCATTTTAATTTTTACTATCTATGATTTCACATAGATGGATCATCCTATAAATCCCTTATTTTGTATTAGACGAAACAAAAACTCACTCCCAACCATTCGAAATGAATACTTCATGATACAAAGAATCTTTCATCACAAACATCTTTCTCTGTTTTGAGTTGACCAAAAGATACTCAAATACCTTTTCAGATATTTATTTTAATAAAAAATAACATATTTGAATCGTATCAATATAAAACAGGCTGGAATTATTTTCACGAAAATCGATCATTAAGCTAAAATAATTGATTAAGCTCTATTCTATAAGTGATACATACATTTTTTTTTATTCATTGGGGAAAATCTGCGGTTTTTTACTACTTTGAAAAACGATTAGAAAGTTAATATAATCGATTAAGTTTTGCTTTTTAAATGATACTTTCAGCTTTTTTATTTGTGGGGTAAAATCTGCGGTTTTTATACTACATTGAAATCGATTAATTAATTAAGTTCTATTTTTTAAATGATACTAACAGTTTTTATTCGTTGGGTAAAATCTGCGGTTTTTACTACTTTCAAAAACGATTAGTAAGCTAATATAATCGAATACCTTCTATTTTTAAATGATAATTTCAGTTTTTTTAATTGGGTAATCCCGCTTTTTAACTACTTTAAAAATCGATTAGTAAGTTAAAATAATCGATTAAGCTCTGTTTTTTCATTATATTAGCAAACGGTTTTGATTCATTAGGTTGAAGTTGCAGTTTTTATATATTTTATTATTCGTTGATTAAAAAATTGCAACTTCTAAGTCCTTCAATTTTAGATGAGAAGCATCATTAAAAAATTCAATGCTGTACATTTAATAAAATTATACAAAAAATAAAAAAATGATATAATGATATGATTCTTTTTCATGAGGTAAAAATGCTCGGAAAAGAAAACAATTATATTATAACGAAGAGAGTTCTGAGCCAAATGTTTCAATTGATAATGAGGGTCAAATCGAAGAAAAAGAAGTAAAAAGCTCAGATGGGACCCACTCATGAAGCATCATTTCTTCAAATGAAATAGTCAGTGAACAACTCTCTTATTCGCCTTTGAATGAGGAAAATCCACATCCTTCAGAAAAAGAAGAAGCTAAAATTTGTAATTTGGAAGATAATACTACCCAAAAAATATAAAACCTCGCAAGAAAAAAAAAGTTATTAATGCAGAGATTAATATGTCATTACGTAATAGTACAGGCTCTGGGTTTAAGGGATCAACTCCAGACACCAGGCTCTTGCCAGGTAATAAAGACACTCCAAGAAAGGTCCTTAAGAATTGATAATTTGAATCATAGATAGAAAAGACTCGTGAAACTTAACCCTGACTTTGTCTGTCTGCAAGATGTAAGAAGTCAAGTTTCATCTACAGGTAATTATCAGTGTACACTTTGTCGACCTTGAAGCTATAAATACTTGTTTACTGGACATGGTTACTCAAGAGTTATTTCCAAAAAAGTTGATTTATATTCTTTATTCAAGGAATATTCAGGAAAGAGCCAATGGCATGGTATAAATATAAAACTTAATGACTCGGAGATTATTTTATTTAATCTATATGGACCTAATGAAAAGGTTCACACCTTTTACCAGTTAATTTTGAATAATATAAAATGTGATCCAGTCCCTTGTATTCTTTTAGGAGACATGAACGTGGACATTGTTACAAAAGGGATTACCCTAGCCTATTTTTCTTACTCAAGCTTATACGAGCGCTCAATTTAGTGGATCCAATCAAGATACTTAGTCCTGATGACAATTACTCTTAGAGGAATGGTACTTGCACTTCAAGAATAGACTTAGCTCTCATGTCGCCAAGTATATTCAAAAACACTAGAAAATCAGGTTATCAAATGGAACCTTTTTCTAACCATAAAATGATACAAATAGAACTTCAATCCATGCAACTAAGTCGTCAGTTCAAAGTACCTAAATTGATTGTCGAAAATGAAGAATTTTGAAAAGCTCTTAGATGCAGACTCAAATTATTTTATAAAACTCTCTAGACATCTAATATTATGTCATGATCACTTGCCCGTAACATCAAGACTTCAGCAGTCATGCTTTATAAGGCAAGAAGAAGAGAAGCAAGATTGTTTAGTGAAAACGTTGATGTCATTTTAAAGGTGGGATATGTTTTTCATAGATCTTTCGTCGCTGATACACTGAACAGATACAGGATCTCTAACATTGCGGAAGAAGAAATGGAAAGAAAATATAAACAAGAAAATACTGCAATTGTTAGGAAAAGAGGTTCCCTCTTTAAGAACGTTCAATCGTCCGTCAGACTTCAAAAAATTATTTTACGGGACAAAGTTCTTGTGAAGACATTGGAAATTCTTAAATACTTCCATCAAAAGTTCGAAAATATACCTAGCGGACAACGATATAATTTCCCAAAAAAAAAAAAAAAAAATTAATGTTCAGATTCCTGTTTTTACATCAAGAAACATTTTAAACTATATAAATATAATTTTAAGAGTAATGAAGCTTCAGGACCCGATGGAATCGGTGGAAAAGTTTTCATCCCTTTTTCATATTAGCCTATTTGTTGAAACAAACTTAGATAGACAGCTACTTAGGAGAATTGAAGTTCTTCTGAATGTGTTTAACAAATAATCAGACAGATCTGGCCGAAAAATTAATAAAGATAAGACTGTTATCTTCCTGATTGATTCGTGGTGGCCAGATAGGTCAACTAAAATTAAAGGCTGTCTTATTTCTGACAAAATTTATAGATCAAAAAGTAAAAGGATGGAAAAGTTTTAATATTCTCATACAGATTGATTTTTACAATATCCACATTGTTCCCTTAGTTTTATAAAAAGCTCATTCTTTACCCATCTTCTCTAAAAAAACACAATTAAGGAAGAACACCCTTTTCAATCATAAATATCTTTCATATCTTATAAGACCAAGGAAATGCATTGGTGGTGGAATAACTTTGTTGTCCATCATAATTCCTAAAATGTATCTAAAAGTATTTATTGATATAACTCTTAAACCAAATATTGAATAGAGAGCAATTGTATCAAATACAGCAATCTAAGCATATTTTATGATGGGGACTATTTTATCTAATCAAGCTATTGAAAAAAATATCCACATCATGGGGCGCTGCTCATTGTATCCTTTGGTATGGAACACCTATATATGAGTCTAATAAAATTATTGACCTCATTCACCAGAACACATCAAAAAAATATTTCTTCCAAAATATAGATGGACCCCGTTTCCAGGAGGATCTAGCCTGACACGATAATATCATAACAGTTAATGATCTTGATAAACAATCCTCCTCAGTGTTTGTACGAGGTAAATTTAATTTTCCTCTGAAAAGATTTGCAAAATACCAAATTCCTCCTTCTCCCTGGCGTTTGAAAATGTGTTATGAGCACATTTTCAAATGCCAGGGAGAATCTTTTAGACTTACCTAAGCCCTGGCACAAGAAAATTCAAAGCTCCCTGCTCCACATAAACGATAACAAGGGGTTCACAGCACAAATTCAAATATCGGGAAATTCTCATTTTATACGACGCTCCATACAAAGATCTTGGGAGAACTTTTAATTCTAGCATGCATGCCTTTGTTGATTGTCTTCATGTTCGGATTTTAAAGGAAGCCATATCATGGAATGCCAACAGGCAAGAAAACGTCGAATCTAATTTAAAAAAAGGGATGATTTAGTTTGGAATATCAAATAGTAGGACTTCCTCTGATAATATTAAGGCATTAGATTTTGCTTTGTCTAATGCTAAAACCCTTATTGTAAACAAGTTATGCACCTATCAACCACTGGAAGCTGTAGACTTACAAACAATTTTTATATCTTATGCAGTGGGATACTTAACCTTCTCTTGAAGGATTCCAAATGTGTCGGGTTATGGATGAATATATGGAGCGGATTTGATACCCAAAAATATCAACAAGATTTTTAAACATTTTGAAAAGAATTATTACGTCTAATGTAACTTTTGGGAAGTAATTGTTTTGAATATGAATTTTAGACTCTTGACACTGTGTTGAGATGTTTATTTTTTTCTTCTAACATTTTATTATTTATACTTTTTTTCACTTGTCATATTCTATTTTGATTTTATATATCTACATTTGATCATGTTTGATTAATTGTTCGATTTTTTTAATTGCTGTATATCAGCATGTACTCTACAGGTTCTTCGGGAGTGGAATAATTTTAAACTAAAATGTTCATTTATGTTATGTAAAACTCAATTCCTCTACCTACATATTTTATATTAGATAATATAAATGTTTTTGAGCCTTAATAAAAAAATATGTATATATATTTTTCAAATTTCTTCTTTATATTAGTCTGCTTTTATTTTGACACATGCAATATATTTTTTTATTTACGTTCAGATATTATTCAGAGAGAAAAAAAATATCTTGATTTAATTTTCAGCTGTTGACAAACATGGGTGTTGTAGAGAAGATGCGGAGAAAGAGAAGGGATTGAAAAGATAAGATATCTTGCACAGTTTCAACGAGTTCATCATCCCAATAGTGAATTACTTTTTCCTTCCTTTTAGAGATATTGTTTGGGTCAATCATTTAATCTATTCAATCAACTCAGCCTGTAAAAAAACAAAACAACAACAATTACTTGAATTGTCCAATCTTATTTTTCAAATATGAATAATATTAAACAATTAAATATATGGTTTTGATTTAAAAATCTACCAGTTCTAAGACCTTAAATTGAGAATTATCATGCATCTTGAAAAAGCTAAAAGCCTTAACTATAATAACCCCATAGTGCCAAAAAATATTTTGCTGTATGTCTGGGATCACTTAAGGTGCGTTTTTTTATTTGAATTTCAAAATGAAGGATTGGGGAAAAAGTAATTTCGTATTTTCCCCTTTATTTCAATGCTTTATAAGAAGTCTTGGAATCATCTGATATCAGCCAAATATGCCCCATTCTGTCTGATAACTTGCTCCCAACGAGAATCCAACTTTTCCAATATTCTCCTCGTAGTTCCTAGTCGCAAAAAGCTCCTACAACCAATTTTAGAGGCTTCTATTGAGGCCAAATTTATACCCCCAAGTGCGTTGGCAATACACAGGAACAGATGGTAGTCACTTGGTTCCATGACAGAAATGTAGGATGGATGCATAAGTACTTCCCATCCGAGCTCCTGGAGCTTCTAGCGGGTCATCCAAGATGTCTTCTATTCACCAAGGCTGCCTGTTTTTGTTCAATTGCCAGCTTCAAACGTTTGAGTTGTTCACAGTAGAGGGCAGAATTAAGAAAGAAAAAATTGACTCGAAACATGGTTGTGCCACAGGAACTGAAAAGTATTTGGCCTGTATTCATCACAAATTTTCTTGGTCGCTTTCGACGCTTTTTTCTCTTTCAGATAGTAAAAATGTAAAATATAGCGATTTTTTACTTTGATACTCGACGCACGATAATTCATGACTTAACCGGACAAGTGCAATGCTGTTCAAAAAGCATTTGTAATATACACTCACACCTTACTTTTCGCCCAAACTAATATTTTTAAAGATTTTACATATTTGTATATTGGCCCTAATCAAAAAAAAAAAAAATTTATTAGGACTAAATTCAACCAGAACACCATTGCCTGATAATTATGTCCAAATTATTATCAGATGTATAAAAAGATTGTTATACGAATGTGATTTTCTTTGTTATGTTTTAGGTTTTAAGTGTGAGTTTACATTCACATTGTTTGTGGTTCATCAACGAATAATAATTTAAAACTTAATTGTATGTGTACGACATATATATAGCTAAAATATGGATGCATAAAAACCAGTAAAAAGTCATATGATCTCTTCTTATGAAGTAAAATACCTAGAAAAAGATCCTCAAATTATTTTTTGTAAATCAGCCTGCTTTTATCTTGACACGTTACACATTGCTTTCACTTTTTAAATATATCCTTCCATGAACCCCTTTTTTTCATTTGAGGAAACAAAAACACCCTCCCAACCATTGGTATGAGAATAACTCTGGATCCAAGAAATCCTTCATCACCAACTGCTTTTACTTTTCATATCCCTATTTTACAAAAACATAATACAAGTAAACAAAAACGGAGTGACCTCTCTTGGGAAGTTATTTACCTCCTTCGCAAGTCTATTTTATTATGATGATTATTATTTTTGTGTTTTTTCAAGCATTGTACGCTTTTCCTAAGGATATTGCTGTTGATAATATTAAAGGAAACATCAGCATGAAGTGTGAGCAACGGGGAAAAGGAGGGTGATGCAGGGAAAGAAGGGAAAAGCAAAGGAAATAAAAAGCATTAGGAAAAGCAAAGGAAAAAAATTGTAGCCCGCTCCCCTATAGAGATGTGTCGTCCTTCGGGCCTAATTTTAGATGTAAAAAAAAAAGAAGAAGAAGTTAGAGGGGGGATGTCGGTGTATCTTATAGTAATAGTCATAGTAATATTAACAGCAGTAGTTCATAGAACAACAAAGTGAGAAAGTGCTGAATTCTTGGGCTTGAAATTTTTCAAAAAACAACAATTATAACAGCGTTTCTCGAATGCAATATTTCCCCCCACCAAAAGGCTGAGGAGATGGAACTACGGGTAAGGAGAATAAATCCAATGTTGAATTTTTTGGACAAAAATTTCTAATATTAAATTTTTTAGAAAAAAATTCAAAAATCAACAGCTATTTACAAAAAATTGAAAGGTATAATTTTTTACAAATAAAATTGAAATATTAATTGTTTTAATAAAAATTCCTTAATTTGGAGAGGGCTATAGGCCCTCCAGCCCACCACCTGCAGTCGCCTCCTCTGATATACTTGAATGACTTTTCCCACAAAAGAATGGTCACTAAATAATTATCCTGATCCCGCTTATTATTGTTATTGATATCCTGGAAGAGTCGGCAAACTGCCAATGTGTCTGTCTTTTTTCCAACATGTTTTTGTCAATGCTATTAAAATATAACATACATCTACTAATTTAATGTATTTACATAGAATACGTGCAAATTTATCTAGCACATAGATATTTAGAAATGTAAAACAATATATCACAACTTAGTCGAATTGTAAATGATATGTTGATATTTTACTATGAACATTACTATTTAATTATAGTTTATTTTAATGTCAATGTTATAAGTAAATACACTAGTAAATGGACTCTGTTGTTGTGTTATCTCAGTCTTTTTTAAGACTGAATATTGGAGTCCGGTCCAGTACAACTCGGTATATTTGTCATAAAACTTACAAAGATCGGTCCTTTATGACGTCGATCAACTTCATTTCTTTTTTTTTTAATCAGTTCTACATAGAACTGACAGTCTTAAATACCCTTCCCAAGGACTTTTAGGACCAGTCCTAAGACTGGATTGGACCAAATAAAGACTTTCACAACACTACTGAGTCTTATAGAAACGTCTAAGTTATAAAATCTACCTTTTTGACTGTATTTAACATATAAACGACGGTTATATATTTTTTCTAGAATAAAAGGTATTGGTGTAATTCCATTAAAATTTACGTGTACAACAAAGCGATTGATACAATTCTATATTTGTATCTTCAATTGATATTCCATACTTACTCCATTTGCACTCCAACTGATCCTCTAAAACCCTAAACATACTTATCAGTGATGTAAATCCTATGAATTTTGTAGCTGTCCCGTATTTTTGGAATTGGCAACCTGAAGAATTAATTTTTTTTTTCTTAGAAGTCGTCATTATTATTTAATGAACTTTCTCTCCTTCATAGATTTAATTATATTTAAAACCTAATTTAAGATTAGTCTGTGCATATAAAAGACGGAGAGTAAACTTAAGGAATTGTAGAAGAGTTAAAAGTGAAAGTCTTTGTTAGACTCGGAGTAGAATTCAGGATCGACATCGGATTTATTACTGATAATGTCCATGTTTATTTTCTTCTCTCCTTCCTCACTTGTCAGAGTTGGTTTTAACGAATCTAATCAAACGTCTTGAGGCTTATTCTTTCTCTCCTCCAAAACATTTTTATTTTTCATGTTGATTTTTTTTAACATGACCATTATGAACATGATTTTAATCACTAATACTTATATGTTCGTTACGTTAAGTATGCTGCAATCCCACATAATGTTATCTGTCGTTTCTTGTGTCCAATGGCAGAAAAAGGAAACTCATTGACGATAATATTTACTGGTATCCTTAAGAGTTCCAGAGATCAATCTTTATATAAACTACCGTTTGGAGGATGTTAGATACTTTTTTTTTCATCAAGCATCAAATATAATATTGTATTTTCTTGCAATAATGCTATTTTTGATGTTAAAGGTTCTCCTCTTTATAGCAGTAATTAATAACCCCATCCTACACAAAGCAGCTGTTATTAACAAGGGTCATAATCAAACGTTTATAAAATATGTTTCGAAAGCAGGAGCGACTTCTTCCAGTTGGTCATCTGAAAAAGATATTTTTTCCCAAAGACGTTGTGATTTTTATTTAATCATATACCAGACATCTGCTAGGAACAAGGGCCTTAATTTAGTAGTACCATCTCTCTAGCTCCCGCCTTCTCGTCGCACTCTTTTTTTTTGTTACAAACATTTCAACTCTAATTATGCATTAATAGTCATAGTTCAGTTCTAACAAATGTCTTGCTCCCGCCTTCTCATCGTGCTCTCCAAAATGCATACCCCTATCTATGTGCTAGGTAAGGAAATCATATCTTACTCCCACAAAAAACAAAAAAATTATATAAATCTCTTGTCAATTGGAAAAAAACGTTTATTCTCATAATTTTCTATTTTTTGTATTCATATATAAATGAATGGATATATTGTATTACATAATATCATTATTTGTATATATATATACAATATACATATAATATTTTGTTCATTCATAGTTCAAAGGGAAGCATATATATATATATGTAATTCTAGTTATTGAAAAGTATGTATTTGTTTATTGATGTGCTTAATCCATGGTTTGGCGTTTTTCTCCGTATCGTACAGTACTGGTAATATGTGCGTTAGGGTGGCTCTTAGGTTGTTAATTTACTTAACTAGTCAATGTTGTTGTTTGTATTCCCTCACCCATCCTCCGAAATGGTTCTAATACTATTTGAATATATGTTTTAAAAATATTACCAGAAATTGATATATTTGAGCGACATTCAGAAGTGGTGGACCAATTAACCCCTCAGAATAAAAATACTTACTAAACAACACATTGACTCAGCTAATATTGAAACCATTAAGAACAATATGAAGGCCCTTGGTGCTAACCTAATCTTTAACCTCAACACAATTTTATAAACCACTATTAAATTTAAAAAAAATTCTCCATAATAAATGTAATAGCTAATTCCAGTACTACGACTTATCTCCTAGTAATGTGAAGGACAATTTGAAGTAATTAATAATATATTCAAATACTTTAGATTAATATTAAATTGTATACTTACTATTTTAATACAACTTATGACAGGGTTGATCATCTTCTCTTGTGCTACACGTTTTATTTTTTTCAATTTTTCAAGAGTAAAATTTAAACATGAGGTCTTTTTAAGGAGATTTATTTAACAAAATCATCTGAAAATAGGGCTCAGCACACAACTTTAATACAAAATTTGAGCACTCATATTTTATAATTGCCTCAATATGAGGTCTAAATCCTTTGTTGGCCCACATGCTTTTGATGGAAGCATCTAGAGACAGGACATACTTGTGAAGGTTAGATCACACCATCTCCTTCAGAAGTACATAGATAAAGTAGTCCAAGAGGGTTGTGCTGGAAAGGATGGGGGTCACACGTTGAGATACCAAAATGTCCTGAAAGTCGTTTTTTATGAAGGCCTGGGTCTTGGCAGCGCGATGCCACGGAGCTTCGTCTTGAGGGAAAATAAAACTGTCCCCGAACTTTTCTCTAGCCCAAAGTAGAACTTTCTTATCCAGAAGTTTGATGTAAGTATCTGCATTGAGCATCTCCTTCCTCCTCACAAAAGTTGGAGGGTAGACTCAACAACGCCCAAGACCATGCTTCCAAATGAAATTTTTTGATTTGAAGACACTGAAGGTCAGACATTGTCTGGATGTTTGGTTGTAACGTTGTAGCTTTTCTGTTTATTCATAACAACAATGAAAAAAATTTCATCAAAAAAGACCAAAACTTTCCCAAATTTTTATTGGCGTTTTGAAAATATAGAATCTTCTTTGCTCTTTCCCACCCTCTCAGCTTGCTCTGTTCAGAGATAAGATGTACTGTTGTCCTCCTTGTTGATTTTGTACCAGCGTCATTTCAGATTGAAAATAATAAAATGTGTACCACTATATAAGACCAACCCTGTATTGGTTCTTAAACTTTCGAATAAAACAGTAAATTTCCCAGCACAAAATAAACATAAGAGCTCCAAATAACAGTTCCTTTTGTAAATTATGTATTTATTATACAATATGGTAAATATTAGAGTATCTAATTAATCCTTTGATAACGATTGAAATTGTAACTACAAACGTAACACCACTATTAAAAGTATTGGCATACATTTATTGATGCTGACAGACAAATATTATTAGAAAAATATGAGAGATATGATGTTCCTCAACATAAACATAATCATGAACAAAAATTAATAAAATGAAAAAATCCTGAATACCTAAGAAGAAATCCATTATTTTCGGAATAGATGTCTTTAGTAATGGATATCTCGTGTTGTATAAATGCAATCATAATATCACTTTAAATTGAACTAAAATATAGAATCTTATATATGAATAAATTATCCTTTGTCGTCGAAATGTCTTTTGACGAAAATGCTATGAGTCAATTGTCCTAGAATCCTTACAAAGATACGATTTCGTTCCTAAAAAACTTTTCAGAAAGTTTTGTGATTGTTTGACTCAGTATTGTTTGAGCAGTTGTCAAAGATGGACATTAGCAAATTAGAAGTACTCTATATTATACAGTTTTTCTTCGAACTGTCTACAACTTTAATTAGTGCAATTTGTGACACACACAAAGGGCTAATAAGATTAATTTGTTGATCAAAATGGACGATAATTCATTGAAATATACAAATGTACTCCAGAGTCTATTTTATGATAAATCACTCAAGCTTGCTTTAATACTGATTCAACCCATATTCAAAAGGGGGTGAGAGAAGTAGAAATATAATATTGATTTTTAGGGCCACCCTAATGCGTGTCTTAATGCTTCATCATCTCAGTTATACATACTTCATTAGTCATTTGCTGAACAAAAAGATAAAGAAAGAAAAAATGAATGATGTGGAAATAATTTTGAAAAATAAATAAATAGAAAAAGTTTAATTGTTTCTACTGAGGGAATGATGAATCTGTATTTGTTTATAAAGACGAACTGCCTGTTGGGGCTTGTAAAATACAATATGTAGATAACTAATTATAAATTGCTTTTTTTTTTGTAAATTTACCTCCGTTACTTCCCTTCGAATCCTAAATCGAGTATTTACGAAGGTTAAGGTTGTTTATCCATAAAAAATAGGACCTGTCGTATGTAAAAAAAAATAACGAGAAAATTAACGTGGTCACCCAAACAACTTTAAGAATGTTTAAGAGGAAAACAGCTTTGCTGTCATGACGTTTTATTAGATGAGCTGAATCAGCCTGTGAGAAGAAGGAAATAATCTCAAATCCAACTCCTTATCCTGCAGGTATATAGCAGGGGCGTCCGCAGGGAGTGGGCTGGAGGGACTATAGGAATTTTGCTTCATACTAAAATTTCGTTTCGTCGTTCAGGTAAATTAGAGCCAAAAATTTCCAAAAAATAAATTTTTCAATTGAAAAAATTTTATATTTGAATTTTAGTTTTTGAATTTTTTTCCATAATTTCCTTTTTTTGTGAAAACTTATGGATTCTTGAAAAAAAAATCGAAAAATTCATTATTTGAAGTTTAATTTTTGGAATTTTTTTTTCCAAAGAAATCATTTTTTTGTAAATAACTATAAACTTTTGATTTTTTTTTACAATAAATTAAATTTTTAATATTTTGTATTTCATACAAAATGAAAGTAAATATAACATTTAAACATATCACGAATTGGTCTTGAGTTGTCCTTTCTTGATTCCATAAAAATAACATTTTTCTTAATTTAGTCATCTTACTAAAAAGCTTGGTGTCCCAATTCTATACATAATACTCCTCATTCTTCATGTTATTGTAATTACAGACTATAAGTCACACCTAAATCGAATCCAATAGTTAACATATAAAGAGGGCATTTTGTCATCAAGAAAAACATTATATTCTTAATTCATAAAAAGAAAGAGCATTAAACTAAATAATTATTCAAAGGCACAGAATTAAATTAAACCCCAACTATTAGAAAACAAGAAATGTTCTATACAGAACAAGATTTGCTCTCTCTTTTCATATTGATTGCGGTGAAGATAAATTATGAGCACGCACATAAACATTCTTTGAAGTCTTGAATACTAATTCCAGAATTGATTTATGACTTAGAAACTACAAAGAGTCCATCTACCAAAAATTGGAAAAAAGGATAAATTAAGAATTTATATATAAAGATACATATAATAGAAACCAAACATTAACATGGTGACCCTGACCATTTAAAGAATGGTCAGGGTGAGAGAAGCTTTGTTGTCATAAAATCAAGACTAACTACACGTAGTTATTAAAGGTAAGAAATAAACACAATTTTTAGTATCAAACAAGGAAACATGCTGGAGTTGCTCCGTTCTTGATCATCAATTCTATTTTGAGCCCAACAGGGAATTACTTTTATAACTAGTGATGGAAATTGTAAGCATTTTGATGATGTAAAAAACCAATCAAAAGTCAATATGATAACCCTGACAATTTGAAGAATACTTTGTTAGTTGTCATGACGTTAATTAGATCAGCCATATAATACTAGAAACCTGTAAGCTAAAGCTAAATACACCCTCTTCAAGCGGGATAGAAGGACTGATAAATTAATGCAATGATATAAAAAAAGTTCGAAATCTAAAATAGATATTATCAATTATGAAAATTGTGTTTTTAACATTGGCATGTTAAAAAAAAAGATAACAAAAATCAACATGGTAACACAATTTGAAGAATGTTTCGGAGTATATCAGCAACAATCAGCTGTAATAAGGGAGGAAGAGGATAAATAAATAAACGGAAAAATTACAAGAATTACGACGATGTCAAGCCTCATTTTTACTCCGAGTCCAACAGGGACTTACAATTAGAACTTCTCAACAAATCGTTGTGCTACGCTTTGTCTTTTATGACACCACACAAAAGTACAATCAGGTTTTGAATCTATTTAGGAAAGGATGCTGACTACTCAGGAATTGAATAATAATCACAACTGCTAAGAAAAAGGAAATTCATTCTGAGGATTACCAATTAAAAAAAAACAAAAAAAAAACGGGCCAACTAACAAAATCACAGGATTGAGGAGTTTATTTTGTAGCACATAATTATCAAATAAGAGAAAAATATGCAATTATTTTCAAGAGCATCCTATACTTAGATAAACGTCTGTAGATAGCGAATAATCCTTCAAAAGTAAAGGCAAAATTCGTATATTTTAAATATTTTTTTTTTACAAAATCACTTCTCCTTAAGTAAGCAATTACTTAATCACCTTTTGAAGGAAAAAGGAAATTGGTCATTTACTCAGACATAGATTTATATTTATTTTGTAATTATTA
Source organism: Lepeophtheirus salmonis (assembly GCF_016086655.4). NCBI lineage: Eukaryota > Metazoa > Arthropoda > Copepoda > Siphonostomatoida > Caligidae > Lepeophtheirus > Lepeophtheirus salmonis. The sequence goes on from NC_052137.2 coordinate 779,044, forward strand.
GACAATACAAATTGATTTGACCACTTATTTATAAAATTAAGTTTAGTTCTTTCTGTCTTCCAAGAACCTAATATTTATTTATTCGGTATCAATATTTAAATTATATAAAACAAATAATTTAAAAGTAAATATATTTCGACAATATATCTAAAAATAATAGTATTATAAAATAGAGATCCTCGATGAAATAAGTTCCTTTCAATATGTAACTCCCTATTCAATTAAGTCAGTTAAACATTTATCACATTAAAACGAGTGCAAATCTGATTCACTTATTATTTTCCAACTCCATTTAAAACTCTCATACCCCTCAAAGGGAACTATGAAAGACTTTACTTAAATCCGCGTTGTTACTGCCTTTCTTATACCTGTATCTTTATCATCTACTTGAGTTTATTCGATCCATGTATTCTTCTCCAACGAGTACTTTTGCTCTTATTAAAATGAGTTTATTAATTGTGAATATATTTCGGCAAGTTGGGGGTTTTTTTTTTGTCACTCCAAAGAACCGTTCTACCTTATAGTTTTTTTAAACCCAACAAATGGTATCATTAGAGATGGAATTTTGATAAAAGCCCGAGCAGAAAGTGGGAGAGAGACATATGGTATTACTAAATTAATATATCAGCTGGCTATTAAATGATTTTGGGTGGGAGAAAGCAAAGTACTTCCATACAGGGTAGAACCTTCTACATTTAAAATAACATAGCATTAGTGGAGACAAATACTATAATTATATTTGAATTCATATATATTTATTTTATTACATATTTTTATAACAATTATGTCCAAAATTAGGCGAGAATGCTTACTTCAGAAGGAAAACTGAACACGACGTTGACCTGTTGAATAATAATGCACAAACAAGATAAACGAGAGCACGCAACAACTGTATTTTCTATTTTGATCGTTAAAGTTTGTTTTTTCTTTACATAGATCCCTTATTTATGTATAAGTATTTAGCTAGTTTTCTTCCTTCTGACGATTTTCCATAGTCCGTGACGATAAGTAGACAATTTTCCATTTCACTGCATCCCATGGGTTTGTAAATTAAGTATAATTGAATTTTGCATCAATTATTATCACCTTGTATGCCATAATTTGGTATTCTTACTTTTTGGATCATGATTAATTATACTAAACCAAGCTTAATGGAGTCACTATTGCAATATAAAAGACCTTCTTGTAAATATAGTGAACTATATCTAGAGTTGTATATAATATGATCGCTATGGAAAATAAAACAAAAAATGATATGATAACTCTGAAGAATTAGACGAATGTTTGGTACTCAGTTGTTATTTGGAACAAGAACGTCCGAAGGATTATATTTTGAGGGGGGGGGGGGTTAATTAAAAAATTAAAAAATCCACTGCTGTTTATAAAAAATTTCAAATATTATATATTTTGGAAAACAATTTCAAAAGTTCATTGCTATTCTCCAAAAAATTGAATTTTGGAAAAAAAAAAATCAAAACTCGACAGCAATTTACAGTAAAATAAATTTTTTGGAAAAAAAGAATCAAAAATTAAATTTCAAATATTCAATTTATCCGAGAAAAATTTCAAAAATCCATAACTATAATCAAAAAATTTAAGTTTTTTATAAAAATAAATTAAATTTCAAATATAAAATAGTCTAGCAAAAAGAAAATATTCCTTAGTTTGGTGGTGGGGGGGGGGGTGGAGGGGGAGATACAGCTCCTCCAGCCAAGATCCTGGGAACACCCCTGAGTACGTAGTTTCTTCCAGGAGTGTTTTGATCCTAGGAAGTATATATAGATAAGTGAAAATGTGAAATTGTGGATATCCTCGTTAGCATACCACATATAAAATTGTGGGAGTTATCATGTCATTTCTTTGTCTGTATTTTGTAGCATACAGGCTGGCCATATTTTATACACTCTAGTTCCGTCCATTTCTCGTCAAACATCCTGAAAATGGAGTTGTAGAATACCTGCTGGTATGATTAAAGAAAGAACCCTAAATCAACAGCGCTTAAATTAGATTAGCTGCGAGGAAATATGTAAATCCAAATCCTTCCCCGTTTCTAGCATTGAAATAGGCGGGAATTATTCCAATATCAATCTTCAACTTCTTTGAATCCAACAAGAATTCAATCAACCAATAGTGCTACTCTTCGTCTTCTAAGCCAGGTGTAATTAAACTTATGCCGTAGCGGCCAGGTCGCTTGTTGGTTCCTCTGAGTCGCTCACTGGACTTGTTCTAAAAATATATATGTATGCTTTTGATTTCTTGAATCGTTTCTAGCTTTTTTTTGAGGTGGTAGCCATCAGGCCTTTTGGGATTCTTAAATTAGCCCTCAGCTTTAAAAAAGTATATATACTCATTTCTAATGACTGGTGATTACTTTATACTTAGATTTTCTCTCCTCAAAAATTAAATAATTATGATAACAGCTTAAGTAAATAAGAAAGCCTATCCAGGTTGCAAATACAAAAGTATCGTACGCGTTCTTGGTCATATTTTATACAACCAGATCAATAAAAAAAATTGAAATCTACTGTTCAACATAGAGTATAAGATAACATTGATTCATTAGACCTAAGCAGGACTGTACAAAAAAAAAAAAAAAAACTAGCTGACAAAATATTAACAAAGTTTTATTCTTTTGTAAAAAGATAATATTTTGTATTTATTAAGGAGCAAAATTGCTTGCTAATTCATTTCGAGTTCATTTTTTTTTCTTCTCCTTATTCTTTAAATGAACAAACATTAGCTATAAAAAAATATATTATATTATATTATGTATAGATATATATACTGAGTGCATCGTTCTTGTTGAAAACCTTTTTCAATCTTAAGTTATGGCTTTCTCATAGGTTAATATTTTATTTGTCATTAATATCAATTATTATGACATAATTTGAACATTTTGTTTTTGTAATAAAATATTCCCCAAAATAAACAGTAAAACCACAATTTTAAAATAACAGAACTACGCAAAAGAGTAATTGCACGTATTTTACCCGTAGAACGACCTATTCACATTGTTAGTTACATCTGCATATCTAGATTTTAATATCAAGAAAATTTATAATGAGTGTAGCAACGTAAAAAAAAGTAAATACCTAGAAAACCTTGATTTGTTCGATCCGAGGGCTTTGTTACGTCTGTCAAGTCTAAAATATCCAATAATCCACGAATTACAATAATAGAACTATAAAGAGAGCTAAAAGTATCAGAAGCTATATAATTGAAGACATTGGTATTAGGAGGAAGGTTGTGAAGCTGATTTAGTCCTTGGCCTCCCTTAAACATTGATGAAAGGTTGGAGAGGACGATTAAGATATTGAATTAGTTAAAAAAATATCGAGGAATATTACCAAAGACTTGGGAATTAAGGGTAAAGTTGTGCTGTGTGTTCGTATGGGTATAAATTTAACAAAAGGCTGAAGGAGTCTGATATTGATAAATTTTGCGGGGCTATAGATTATCGGGCTAAATTTTCTGTAGAATAAGATTCATTTTTCTAACAAAGTCCTAACTGTTCAACAACTCACGACGCACCCGGTATAGGTATATATATATTGTCCAAATGATGTATTATTATCGACTTGACTTCTTTTAATTAAACTCTTAATTAATGAATCTCTCTCTTTCTCTCTGTTACACCCACACTTCTGTAATCATTGTTTAGTAACACACAAAAAATGCAAAAATAACAAAAAAAATGAGTTAGTGCAAAATGGTTATACTAAAATATTATATATATTTTGCTTTATTTGAGAACATGCTCACTCAATGAAAAAAAAATATAATCAATCTTTCTAAGAGATTTCAAATATCTTCTTTTTTATGTGCCTTTTCTTCAATAAGACAATTTTTACCCTCCCCTTCACTCTAAAATATAATTTTATATTAATTTTTTTCATGAAAATGTGTAAGTTAGCTAAAATAATTTATATCCTGCCTTCACAAAAAATAAAAGAAAAGAAGATATCGAAAGTATATTCATAGATTCAATTTAACAAATTTTAATTACTATTTTATTGTTTTTTTTTATAAAATACTTACAGTGATTATATATAAGTAAACATTATAAAGACTGTTTAACGTCCGGCACGACTTGCTTGCAGATGTACGGCGCTTGTATTGAGGAAAAACTCCATAGGATTTTAAACGATAAATATGGCTGAAAACATTATGGAATGTAAAAAAATGGTGCAACAGAGTAATTTGAATTTTTCGATTGAAATTCGACTTCTTCTTAGATTTAAAAAAAATTGAGAACTTGTCAATTTTTATTGTAAAGAGGGCCCCCTAGTGGCTATTTTTCTACATCAAGCGTTCCTTTTGTATTAAAATTACTCCAGCTGACATAGGAATGGTCTTTTGAGATCCATATATATATTTTTCTCTAGGAGCAAGTGAGGATCGAACCTATGCACATTGTGTTCAAGGAAATAATTTATTCCTCACTTTTTACGGTTCTAGTTTCCTTTGTCGAAAAATTTAATGTCGAAAGCAGCTTTAACCGAACAGACACTATGTTGAATGACTACATTGCTGAACAGACACTTTGCTGAATGACCACTTTATAGCAAGGACAATTTCCCAAAAAAATCAAAAAGATATTTCATGATGATTATACTAAGTAATTAATTATCTATTAGGCCAGGGATTCTCAGCCTTTCTTTTAGAGGTGTACCATTTGTATAATATTTATTTCACAAAAGTACACCATTACCAGTACAAAGCATTTTCAGCTTCAATGACAGTATTTTATATTGCAGAGGGTCTTGGTTTTTTGATTTTTTTTTTTTTAAAAAGACCAAAATTTAAAAATTTCAGAAAAAAATCATCAAATTATTCAATTTTTTTTTTAAAAATCCTCAGCTTTTCAAAAAAAAAAAAATTATTATTAAAAATTTCAAAAAACCTGAGCTATTCACAAAAAATACAATTTATTGAATTTTTTTTTTTAAATCCATATTTATTTGTCATAAAATTAAGTTGTTTATTTATAATTCAAAATCCACAGTTGCTTACAAAAAATTAACTTTTTTGGAAAAAAAAATAAAAAATCCCATGCTCTTCACAAAAAATCAAATTTTTGGGAAATTTTTTTCAAAAAATCATACCTATTCCCAAAAAATTAAGTTAAAAAAAAAATTTCAAATATTTTTCGGAGAAAAATTTCCATTATTAAATTTCTCTGGAAAAAAAAATATTCCTTTATTTTTTTTTTTTTTTTTTGGGGGGCTACAACCCCTCCAGCCCAACACCTGCGGACACACCTGAGTTATGTACCAATTGTAAAATATTCTTTCAAAATCGCAATTACTCCCTGGAGTGTCTCCAAGTACCACAAGGGGATGACATATCCCAATTTAGAACCACTGTACTAGACTAATTTCAGAACAAACAAATCTATAGAGTCAGAAATAACTTAATGGGTAGAAAAGTGTCCCTTAGGAGTTGACCAGATACGTATGAGCTCCAACACATACAATTCAAATGGTTGATTCATCGGTATTGTCCATTGAATCTCAATCATTGATTGGTTTACTTCTTCATTCTTATTTAAACATTTCATTATCTTTCTAATATATTTATTGGGCGGTTATCATGATTTATGTTTCAACAATTCTACAAGTGGTTCAATTTAACTTTTGAAGCGTTCGTAAAATGAAATGAGTCAATTTTTATTAATTAATGAAAAATAAATCATTCAATTTGAAAGACTTTTTTAATATTTTATCCTTTAAAATTGGAGTAATATGATTAATTCCATGATATTGAAGTATGAATCATCATAAAATATTTATAGTACTGTTTTTGGGAAGGTGTCTATTCTGAAAATAAGTTATGCGGCAAAGTGTCTGTGTACGACTTTTTACATGTCTTTAGATATATCCCTTCTTTTTTATTTGACGAAAGAAAAACACCATTTTAACCATTGGAAGGAACAACTCCCCATATCCAAACAATGACAAATTGTATTCACTTTTTCTGTTCTCAAAATACACATTCAGATCCTACTTTAATAAAAAAAAATCTATTAATACAAATATATTTATGACGTATCATGATAAAGACCAGTCGAAAATTGTTTCAATGATAATTGATCAGTAAGCTAAAATAATCGATATTTTCTTTAAATTTTATCTGTAGTATGTGTAATCAAAATTATATATTTAATTTTAAACATAGACATAGATTGGCCTTGATTAAAAAGAAACAAAACCCACGACTTCTAAGCCCTTAAATCTTAAATGAGGAGAATCATGAAATAGTTCAAAGCCTTATCCTTTATAATTACATACCGACAAATAATAATTTCCTAACATAAAGTTGTATAATGCTCTGTAAAAAAATATTATAATATTATTTTATGAAGTAAAAGTTAGAAAGATAAAAATCCTTTGTTTCTCAATTTCTTCTTTTTGGTCCCAGCCTGCTTTTATGCTGACACGTCACTAATCCTATATCCATATTTTTTTTCTTCTATAGAATAAGCCACAAATTGTTAGTAATTTCATTATTATTATTTGATATATGGTTTATAAGAGCCCTAAAACTTATGGGATGGAAGTGGGCGTAGAATGATTCCTACACTCTGTTTCATTGTGTGGTCATTTAAGTTTTGTGTGGGGTTTTACAGGGATTTCTTATAGCCAAACTATGGAGAAGAAAAAAAGTTAAATTAAATTGTGTAAAGTATGGATACACACGCAACTTAATTCCTATAAAGTTTTTTTTTTTTTTTTTTTTTTCTAAAAGTTATTCGTAAATAACTCACCTCACTTATCAAAAGGATTTGTTATGTGGCTTAACAAAAAAGAACAACAAAAAAAAAAAAAGAACAAAAATCAAGAAAGTGAGAAATATCCATGTTTTTTTTTACAAAATCATATATACGTATTTGTATATGTGTAATTGAAAACTAGACGTTTTGAATCTGGAATTTTCACAAGTTTAATTTTGAAAACTAGGGGAGCTACATTAACTAAACTTTGTTAATGCACACAGTTGGTCAAGTGATGGCCAGAATTACCCATTCATCTCATGCATTTTTATTATTCCTCTCTTTTATAAGTGTCCAAATTTCAACGACGCACCCAGTACATGCAACCAATATTTCATACTCATATTTTCGTCAATTTAAGGATTTGATTTCAAACTTCTGGGATGTGTTGAGCGACTCAAAAATATTAACTATATTGTAGACACTTAGTTTGATTTATGCTACTTAATTAAGTCCCCATATTGCTCATTTCTTTTAAAATATGCCAATTTATAATGATTTCATTGTGACGATGAATTTCCTCTACTTTAATTGCAATTTGTGAGACACTCAAAGGCTATATACGAGATTAATTTGTCGCTAGAAGTTCAAGATAATTTGTGGAAGAATAGAAATGTAATCGTTTATGTTGTTTTTGTGTTGACAAGCCACATTTGTTTGTTTTCTTTATATACATACACCAATTTACTAATGGCTTGTATACATAATATGACCATGGATTTACGTAATATTTGGTTACTTCAATTATTCAATCAAAGGAGCAAAAAATACCTTTGAAGAGCTAAATACCTACATACGTGATGATTTTTGAATCAAGAGAATACAAATAGATGTATGATGAAGTTATTAGTCTTGATACTCGATCCAAGATCTATTTTTTTTCGATACACCGATTCGGACCAATGCGTCTGTTTCTTCTCTCCTTATCAGTGTTTTAAAAGTTGATTGGTTAAATTAGATTGAGCTCCTTTTAAGCTCTGAACAACTAGAGATTATAATTGTAATAGTTATTTAATAGTTTGAATGAATTGGCCAACAATTACGAACTGATTTTGTGCTTTTGTTTCGTTTCCTCTTGGGTAAAGGTTGTGTGATTAACAACGTGTTAGATCAATGCTTTGGGTTTCACTTTATGTACCCATTTCTTCCTTATTCAGATTTTTGAGTTGTATAAAAGTAATTTATGTAACACATTTAACTTCATATAATAGTCGATGTTCATCCTATTGAAACATAATTGACGTCATCTACAATGCATCTATACAATCGGGGTCTAGACCGAATTTTAAATGAAATCAATCAACTGCAATTATTGGTTACACATTAGTATTGAGACACGGTGCAAGATAATTCTTTTTTGCAGTTTGGGTATAACTGGTTTTTTAGACAGTTTTGGACCTAAATTAAAACGTTTACAAAACGTATACCTATTTTTTTGGTCTCAATAACTGGAACTTATTCTCTCCCATTTCTGATTTAAGAGTTCTAGAAATATGACTTATGCAACACGTTTAAATTCATTTCATGTTAATGTAGGTCGATGTTCACAATTTTGAAGCACAACTGACGTCATCAACACTTATTTATCTATAGAATCCGTCAAGACCAATTTTTTCTTTGAGACCGATCCAAACAAAATTTTATTTTGTTTGGATCGGTCCAGAATGAAATTCTTTAAATGGCGAAATGAGTTTTGTACACTTAAAACCACAACGGTCTCAGACTGGTCCAGGATTTTCAAACCAAATCCCATTTTACATCCCTAGTAGCTATATGTGTGATGGTGTTTTAAGGTTCGTGACTAGATCGCTTTCTCATAATATTTACAAACATGATCGTGATAGGCGTTCATGAAAGTATTTATTTAACATACAAACTTATTTGGTTCTTAAATTATCCTCATTTCATGTTCTAGCTTAAATATTTATACATAGCACATATTCTGTGAGTTTTTGAAACTTTCCCAAAGAGTTAACAAACAAAAAGTTAAGCTCCCTTTTTGATTCCACAAAAGAAAGGAAGGAAAAGAAAGAGGGAAACCATTTGTTTATGGGTACCCATGTATCAGCATATGTAAATGTATAAAACAATACAAATAATTGTATAATAACATTTTAGCTAAACAGTACAAAAACAAACTGTGATTATTTTTCTTAAAAGAGTTTTGAACAGAAATAACTTAACGCATTCAAATTTTAGTTGGATGAAATTGATTTCATCATTTTGGGTGCCATACAAGGATTCTAAATTGATGCGATTTTTTCAAATCAAGTAAATTAGAAGCCGATTTATTCCAGAAAAACCAACATTTTTAGTACTTTCTACCAAATTGCCAATAACTAACTAACTCATCAACTAATCATCTACGATAATAAAGGAACTTTTTTCTTTTTGTATAAATAACTATTTCACTAAAACCTCTTTCATTTCTTTTATTTCAAGTATTGACGTCACGTATCAGATATGCTTTAAACAGTATAAAATTTAACTTTAAATCTGTACAATTATTATGAAAATATTATAAAATGTTTTTGATTATAAAACTTGGGAATCCGAAGTAATGTTGTCGAGCTCTGTATTTGAAAGGCCATATTGTAACTTTAAAAAAAGTCTTATTCATCAAATGAAGGCTCCAGTCTATGGATAATATTCCTAAGTGTCGTAACACTTCCTACAAGTTATGAAGCCCGTGATTGAGCAAATAAAGTGACCAAATGAATGAGTCATTTATAATTTATAATAAATTTAAACAATAATGCAATGACGTAGCTCAATGGACAACGCGCTCCGGAGAAATTATTCTCTTGAACTCAATGTGTGTAGGTTGACGCCCAGTCGTTCCTAGAGAAGGATATATACTTTATGTATATGGATTTCACCCAAAGATTCCTAGGTTAGATGGAGTAATTGTAATACTATAATGTTTACCTAAACTTAATCAAGACAACTCCATCGGATCAATTAAAGGAACATAAAAAAAATGCAATAAATTTGGAATTTATCATTTTCTCGATTTTTTTATATTAAGTTTACATTTGTGTTGACACACCAGCACAAGCTGCAATTTGGGAGCATTAATTTTGAAAATTTCATATTAGGAATATTTGTCATGGTCATTTCGTTACAATTAAATTATTCGTTCCTTGTGTACACTCTAATTTGGTACACGCTTAGCACTGGCCTTTACCTCAATACGTGTCCATATACTGTAATCGAGAGGCTTGAGGTCCAGGCAGGGATCCAAAAAATTGTGGGTGATTTTAGCAATATAGTCAATGACAAAGTCATCTCCAGCAGACGTACTTTATTCGATGTAAAGTTAACCAGGATACGTGTAGTTCAATAAGAATTTCCTGAACTTTAGCATTGACATGCAGCATACTTTAGATATGATTGCAGATCCCTGATTGTATCTCAAAAATACGTTGACATATTTGAATTTTTTTTTAGTAAATGCAGAGAAGCAATAGATAATTATTCGCCATTTTTGACGAAACTTTTGGATAATGCTTCATCATACCTCTAAAAAAATCATCAATAATTAAATGTACACCCTGATTATTCGAGGTGAGTTCAAAAAGTAAGGTGACTTTTCAAATTATACGGACATGGTACATTTGAAATGCTCTATTTTTTATGTAGGAACACTTATCACGAACATATATTTACTTATTGTTTCAGCTATATTGAGTTTGAGTTTATATTAAGTGTATATGAGTTTGTTTATGGGAATCATTATGGTTAGAAGTATTTTATGTGTTAAGCGATTTTTTTGACCGTGAAAAATATGGACCAACGAATGTTTATCATATTTTGATTAAAAAATGAAACTAAACGCTCCAAAACACTGGAAATAATGACAATGGCATACAATGAAACTGTTCTGAGTAAAAAGAACTGTTTAAAAGAGGTAACAACTCTTCCAAGATGGGTGGAAAGATGTGAATGACGAGCCTAACTGTGAACGCCCAAACACGTCAATAACAAATGAAAATGTTCAAACAGTGAATATATTTTTTAAACTGTCGAATCACTAAAAGAGTGGTTCCTTAGGAAATTGATATATCAGTTGGCTCGTATTTTAATTTTTTCGAATATTTTGGGCATGAGACGAGATCAACGCTCATTAGCTGTTGACACACGTCAATGATGGTTCTGATTTGCTCAACAGGGCCATAACTTGGCCGAATCATGGGTATATGGTTATAATATAAAAATCAATGCCCAATAGAAGAGTGTACAAAAAATCCACTAAGCATTATGCCTCTCACAAACAAACTAAAAATATCATATTGCTGAAGTAGTAAATATATGTTTGTGGCGAATGTACTAACATAAAAAAAATCAAGTATATCAAATGTACGCTGCCTGTAAAATTTGAAAAGTCATCTTACTTCTTGACCCCACTTCGATTATATATATGTATAGAAAAAGCTTCTAACACGAACCACGAAATGATATCTAAATCTATTTATGGGCTACTTTGAGTATAAGTACTAAATATATATTTTTTGACGACTTTTCAGAATTGAAATAATGGCCTTTGATGTTGAGGAAGAGTCAATCAGAGTCACTCAAAGAATCTTTTAATCACTCCTAGGATACACGCCAAGCATCTCCCTTTCTTCTTTTTCTCCTCATCTGCCTTCATCACCATCATGTACCATCTATACCTCATTGCCACATTCATCATTGTTCACGTCTCAGGACAAGTCTCTCAAGAAAATAAAAAGAGAATTGATCCTAAAATCCTGGAGGAGTATTGCAAGGCATTTACCGTAGGCAAAAGCTTAGAACAAAAGTTCTTTAGCCCAATGCATCCCAAAGAATACCCTCCGGATATTAATTGCTTCCGTACAATTACTGCCGATTATGGAAACTTTGTTCGTATTGATTTCCGTGATGATTTCCTCATAGAGCCTCCTGCGAATTCTAAGGACTGCGAATATGATTTCCTAGAGATCCGTGATGGAGATCAGGGATATTCTCCCCTCATTGGTAAGATTCATTTATTTATTATTTAATCTAATCATCTGGTGCAGTAGTTCTCAAATGATGATATCTGTAACCAGTGGCGTCCTTTTTGTTAGCCCAAATGATGAAAGCTAGCAACGCTACTACTGATGCTGGCTCACGAGCTGGTATATGAGGAACATTAGAATAGGTTTATCCTTCTATAAATGTGTATTAGCTTAGGAATTTTGCCCGATAATTTAAGAAATTTGCTTATATACAATATATAATAGAAAAATATAACTTTAGAATTAAGATTCGTGGCTTAATGTAATATTAAATTTAGTGAAAAGTCAATCTTCTAATTTCTTTGTTTGCAATGAATTACACGTTCTTTTCTTATTGGTGAATATACTCACATAGCAAATTAGGAGTCCTTAGTTTCATCGCCAGAGATAAATTATAAAAGAATCGACAAAAGCTTGTACGAACAGATTGATCACTTAAAATAAATATAAGAAATATACGAAGAATAATAATAATATAATAAGAAGTATATGCGTAAGTGGTGCATCGACATAAAAAAATCAGAAAATTAGAAAATTCGTAATTATCTTATTGTTTAACATAAGTACACTTAAAACCCAATTTTTCGTAGGCTTAGTTTTCTAAATCTTTTGGATAAAAATTGAAAAAAATAAGGTTTTGGGGAAAAAATTTCATAAATTAAATTTCTCTGAAAAAAATTTCAAAAAAACAAAGCTATTCTCATAAAATTTCAAATAAATAATTTTTAGGAAATTTTTTTCAAGAATTACATTTCAAATATAATTTTTTTGGAAAAAAAAATTCAAATATTAAATTTTTTGGAGAAAAGTTTCCAAAATTCAAACATTTCACAGATATGTTTTGGAATTTTTTTTTTGCAAAAATTTACTTTCAAATATAACAGCTTTTGACAAAAAATTGAAATATTAAATCTTTTAGAGAAAAATTTCAAAAATCCATAGCTATTTATACAAAGTTAAATATTTTTAAACAAAAAATTTAAAATTTAAAACATTAGATTTTGTAGTAAAAAGCACAAATTACTTAATTTTTTTAAGAGGGAAGCTAAAGGCCTTCAAGCCCACCCCCTGTAGACGCCCCTGGACCCCAAATACTTTTATTATAGTTTAGTTTAGTTAAATTATTTCATAATGTGAATGAATATTGACTACAACAATAGTGTGCTGATAGAAATGGAGGATAATCTGTCAAAAAACACAAATTTAATCTAGGCTCAATTTTGAGAAAAATCATAATTGTGTTGAGATGTAATAAGTATGCTTAGTAACATGTATGGATGTCAAAGATCTAGGAGAGTCAGGTACAGGCTATGTATTCTAATTTTGGAATGAGTTAGGATATTCAAGATTTTTAGCTCTAGTTGGGACCTTTATTTGATTTAAAAGACTTACATTACCTCCTATATGGACCATTTCATATAAAATATCTCCATTTTCTTTTATTGTGGCTCTCAATTTTAGATACTTTAAGTGGAATTGGCAAACAAAATAGAATAATTTGTCTATTGAAATGAAACACAAATATAATCCACACTCAATTATGAGGATGGAAATATCTTTCTGACTTTCTTTTGTGTTGAGGGGGGGTCACGTATGTAATCAACTGTTTCAATATCTATATTTCAATTACTCCAATTGTCATAACAATAGCCCTTCATTAGTTATAAATATAAAATACTCTCATATACTTACTTTTTTCCCCCTCCTTTTTTTTCTAATATACAACTGACCAATTTTGGTTAAGATTATTATTAAAAAGATATGCCATATTTTAATGTCATGTTAATATTATGTAAAAAGGAGCAAGCTTTCATAAATAGAAATTAATGAACATTGACTCTCAGATCTGCTGTACTCCCTCCTCCCTTTAGAGACAATAATAATGTCTTCATATCAATTCCCTATTTTGTCATCACATTAATTAATGATTACAACTAAAAACTTCCTCTCTCCACTTCTTACAACACCAGAATAAAAAGAAGTAGGGGAGACTGGGTTGCTATGAAAATCCTAGACCGCTCTATAACTGTAATCCTGTTTAGTAGATGAACTAATTAGGTAACTTAAAGAAGTGTATTCTGAACCCTCCTGAAATATAAAACCGTTCTAGATATCAGTGTTGTTATCCCACTAACTTTAAAATAAACAGTGTATTTTACAGTGGACTGTGTCACGTATCATAAACAAATGATTCTTTATTAATCCTCATACGTTCTACATGTCATGACGTCATTAGTATCAGTGATGGTAATATTACATGACAAAAATCAGGGATTTGCGTCGTATTATATTATGAGAGGATTGGTATTGAATTATTTTTTTGGAAAAAAATACCAAATATTAAAATTTTTTGAAAAAAAATTGGAAAAATGAAATTTGTAATTTTTAAATTTTCCGGTAAAAAATTGAAATATTGAATTTCTGGAAAAAAAAATTCATTTTATTGAATTTTTAATGAAAAATTTCAAAAATCTACAACAATATACGGAAAATTAAATTTTTTGGAGAACAAAATCTAAAATCCATAGCTGTTTCCAATCATTTTTTTTGCTAAATAATTTTATTTCGGTCAACAGTTGGGGATTTTGGAATTTTTTTGAGAATAGCCATGATTGTTTGAATTTTTCACTTCAAAATTTAATTTTGTGAATATTTGTAGTTTTTGGAAAAACTTTCAATATCAAATTGTTTATTTGAAATTCAAAATTTTAAAAAAATCCAAAAAATTACAAAAACCAAGCCCTCCCTCCCTAAAATATAATTCTTTGAACGCTTTGTATACAAATTTGTAGTTTTTACTATTATTTAAAATATTAAAGAATCGGAATCGGTAATTTTTAGTAGAATTATTTCGGAATCGGTATTTGGATTTTTTTTATAAATTGCCCCATGACTAATATATGTAAGTTTAATATTAGGAGCCGAGCATGAGTTCCACACGCTCGTTCTTGAAAAACAGTCCCTTTCGGATAGACTAACATTGCTTTATTAATATTGAAGTTTGATTTAGATTTGATGGCTATAGCGTTTTTAATGTTACATCTGTCACCGATCTCCCCTAGAACTAACAACTTCATCCCTTTCTTACAACACTATAAAAAAACAAGTAGGACACAGACAAACTCAATGTATGCTTATGATTAATATCTTCAGCAGCATCCCTCAAGAAAATTCCATGTTCTTGTTGTTATAATTATTATTATTGTTCATGCTTGAAAAATGAATTTCTCTAAAATGTTGTGTATATCATTGTACTTACATACGTCGTTTAATAGAAAGCAGTTCCTTTGGCAAGGCTTGTAGGTATATGTGTTTGCCTATGAACAGGAGCTGCCTTTTACCTATGTAAATAAATATATATTGTTGTTTTTGCTACGGTCAATGAAAATATTAAAAAACACAGCCAAAAGAAAGTGAATGGAAATGTGATGCTCTATGAACGTTAGGGTGACTCTGGTTCTACAACAAATTCTTAAATTTTGATGGATAGCGCTCTACTTTTTTTTTTTTTTCATACATTCTATGGAGTACCCAATGACCACATATTTCAATGATATTGTGCGTCAACATAACGACAATTTAGAACAAAAATTAAGAAAAAATTATATAATCCCAGTTTGTTTTACTGCATTTACGAGGGTCGTTTGAAAAGTCCGTGCAAAGCCAAAGTGATGGCACTACTGACGCGTATCGAGGTTATGTGAAGTTAGTAACATCCTGAGGGGTTTTGTATTACATCAAGTAATGTTTAATCAACACACAAAATTATTCTTCATCCCTTTATTGAAAATCCCTCCACTTCCTCGATTCAAACGAATACCAAACAGAAAAAAATAGACCCACCTGGCTATAAGTTGGTGTATGTCCTTCCAAGAGATGCTACTAACTAAAAGTAACCTCCATACGCGCCAGTTGTGTCATCTCTTGAACCTTGCATGGACTTTTCAAACGACTCAATATTTCATTTACATATTTAAATCCATTATAGCCTTATTATTCAAATTTGTTTTATAAGTTCAAATACCCAATAGTATTAGACATAGTTTAGAATCATTACTTGAATTTTTTCACTTTTGTTGCCCCGATATGGTGGTTCAAATCAAAATCCATCAATTTTGATTCTTTCATTTCTGACGGTCAATTTTTGGCTATTTTAAGTAGTGCAATTTTCGACACACCCAAAGCTATATCAGAAAAATTTGTCGATAGAAATAAAGGATAATTCGTCGAATAATACAAATTGTTTTTGAAAAAAATATTTTAGCTTGCTTATGTGTTGACAGACCACATATATTAATATATACTTTGAGTGCAAAGCCGATAAGAAGTTTGAAAAAGTGTCAAAAAACTATAGTAATTCAATTTGAGTTTTTGAATGGTCATACTAATTTTTTTTAAAGCAAAATATATACTGTAGATTAAAATACATTGAATACAATTTTTTTGGAAAAATTACATATTCCTACCAAAAAATGGAGGATAGTTTAAAAAAATAAATATATATAATCATATTAATTTTTTTGAAATTATCCTTGCAATCTCATTTTCCCAAGTTGGGATTCACAAACCTTGTGGTCACTTAGGGAGGAGAATCAGGCCTAACATCACGTAAATCCTCGTTGCGGAGTTACGGAGTTCGACTTGAAGCCCAGTAAAACTGAATAATATGCCCAGTCGGCATAAGTCCCGTCATGGGGATTTATTTTTTTCTTCATTTTTGAAATAGAAATAAATATTTGTTCAACATTAAATGATACTATAACAAAAAAAAACATTCTTGAAGGGTGGAGGGGTTAACATTACGTAAAACAAGAACTATGTGGTTTATTAAGGCCCCCTAGGTCTCTTTTTTAATCCACAGATGTGTTAATTAAGTCCTAGACACATTTAAAAAAACCAAAAAAAACTTCATTGTTATTCAAAAAATTTTACAATTTTTCGATATCACCTTCATCCTAATTTATGTTCACGTATTATTTTTTTTTTGTTTGTTAATGCACTCTCAACAAGATTTTTTTTCGTAGAAAGAGATCATTAAAGACATTGAGACGGACATGGGTTAATAATATTTAGCATTTTATATTTACCAAAGCCCACTCTTCGATAACTCATTTCTACACTATATGCATTTTAAGCCTCGTTTCCACCTATTTATGAGTCCAGCAATAATTTTTTGGATACTAAATATCCTTGACTCATGTAACTAATTTGAAAAACTGATTTAATAGAGTAGAGAAAGTTCATAGTTTTTGATATAATTATAAAAACAAGCTGGGCTTTATCAAGCCCAAATCTTTTGTTTTTTCAAGCGAAATAAGTTTGGTAGAAATATTCTCTCCCAAGCTTGAAAGATAATAAAAAAATAATTAGAAAGAAAACAAAAAGAGAAAGTGTTACTGATCCAAAATAATTAGAAAAGTTACAAGATTGAAGAATCATATGCTTATCGGAATCCTTTGGTCAATGCCCTAATTAGGTTGAGTAAAAATAATTAAAAACGATGACTGGATACCCAACAAATGATGTCACAAAATCAAAACTTTATTTTTATAGTATATTTTGTACAATTATTATATGAAGATATACAGGGATATGCTTTATAAAACCTTTTTTTAAAATTATTACTATTTAAATATTGTAATAATTTTTGTAAATCACACAATTATTCTATAGGAAATTTTCATTATAATTTTTTTAAAAAGAGTATTACCTTTACTGGGTGGTCCATTAAAATCTGAACCCTTATTAATTCAATAAAGGTTGAGTGATTGAAATTAATTCATATTTCTCGATAGATTAAAACATAAGGAATTAGTTACAAACAAAAAACAAAAAAAAAAAAATCTGAGGTCTCTAGCTTACATTCAAGTAGAGAAAATCACACATGACATAATCGACTCCAAGTAGTTAGACGTCTTTTGTACCACCATTTACACAATCAATAACTCCCAAACGTTGGAGGGATAAAAAGGCTCTAAGTAAAAGACCAAATTGGACCTAGAAGGGTTAAAAACAGCCCAGGCCAATCCCTTCAAGTCCATGAGGGCCATGCAAAAGATCTTGGAGTTTCACAACAAGACTGTTAAGAGAACTTTCAAAAAGTGGTTGATAACAGCCTTGTCAAGATGGAGAGGCCACTTTTGACACCACCAATGGCAAAACTCATCTTCTACGTTGAAGGACTCTTTTGAACGATTCCTTTTGAATTCTTTTTAACACTTTGGGCCCCCTTACAACTCTGAAGCCAATCCAATCGACTATACCTTTTGGGTAGATGTCGAGGGAAAGGCCTGACGTATTCGTCATCCACATACCGAGGCTCTCAATGTTACTATTGGCTAGCACTGTCGCGCCATGACAGAAGACTACATCCAAAGTGGGTGCAATCATTGCCACTAAGTGCGGCTAGATTAATGATCAAGGGAGCTCAGACCCACATATCTTTATAGCACTCATTTTGTATAAATTATTTATTGCTGAAGTTTTAAGTTCAAAGTACTCAAATTTTATTGAAACACACAGTAATATGGCTAAAGTAAAAAAAAATTTAAGACCATATACCTTGAAAAATTTAAGGTTATGACTTACTTCTTTTTTTTTTTTTTTTTGCACAACAAATAAATAAAAAAATATTGTTAAGCTAACTAGCTTTTCAATTATTTATTATATTTGCCTATCATTTCTTTGGTTTACTAGTTACTAGATATCGCTTTATCAAATATTTATTAAAACACTAAATTCTTCATATTTAAGGCATCAAAACTCAAAGTTCGATTGAGTTACAGATCCAAAGATTTCTAGTGTTAATACTGACATACAGGGTAACAGAAATTTAATGATCATCGTCATTCCTAACAAAACAAACATAAAATAAAATGTTTTAGAAAATTTGCAACCTTCAACATTCTTTAAAAAATAAATAAACAAATATCCCTTACTTATAAATAAATAAAATGTCCAATTAAGTATTAGTTAGAACAAGTAAACATTAGGGTGGCCCTTAAAGATCAATGTTTTACTTTGAACTGTGTTTTCATCATCACATAACATCGCTTGCCTCTTAATGTTTTGCCCTATATTAGTATGTTAGCCATTTTTTATGATTTGTGGCTCAACACAAAAGGAAGTCATTTTCTCAAAAATGGAGTGTAGATAAAATTTGTATTCTCCAACGAATCATTTCTATTGACAAATTATTAACCCCTTGGTTGTGTCTCAAATTGCACTTAAAGAAGCTAAAATTGATTGTCACAATAAAAGATACATTGACAGATTTGATTGGAACAGCCATATCGGAGCTCATATACAGGGGCGTCCGCGTCTTAAAAAATGAATCCACAAAAATAAATTTTTTGGGAAAAATTTGAAAAATATTTATTTTTTTAAAAAGTAAACTTTTTCGAAAAAAATTTCAAAAATTCTTAGCTATTCAAATTCAAATTAATTTTTTGGAAAAAAATTGCAACGTGAAATTTGAAGGATTTTTTTTAAAACCCTAAGCTATTCAAAAAAAATTATTTTTTTTTGGAAATAAGTTTCGATAATTAATTTTCAAATATTAAATTTTAGGGAAAAGAATTTCAAAAATTCATAGTTATATACAAAAATTTCAAAAATCCACAATTGTTGACAAAATATTAAATTTTTTGAAAAAAAAATTAAAAATTAAATATTTAATTTTTTGAAAAAAAAAATTAAGCATTAAATTTTCCAGTAAACAGCGAAGATTCATTAATTTGGGGGAGGGTACAGACCCTCCAATATACCCCCAGTTGACACCCCTGATATAAGAATATTAAATCTAATAAATGTTTTAAACTATTAATTACAATCCTAAGTCATCCCATAAATTTAAGTACAACCCCTATAACTGCCTAAAATATATCTATAAAATATCGGGCTGTATACATATTTAAAGTAAAAAATATATTGGGATTTTCTCTTTTCCTTGATTTTTCTTCAATATTGTTTTTATGTTGATGCACCAGAAAAATACAATTTTTTAATAATATAAATTTACTGGATCAAATTGTTTTCTGTTAATAAGTTGTATGCCTATACTAGTAATAATATCTGTACTCGTTTAGAAGAAGAAGAAGAAAAAACTACACAATTAGAAGCCCCCTGTCCTTGGAGGGGGTGAAGGGAGATATAAAAATTAACGTGTCCATTCCAATAACATACTTACATGTTCTATTAGTAGTCATTCCCTCACGAAGGAAGATTTATTTAAAGATTCATTTAGGTACTTGATATTCAATTCAAGTATTTTCTCCGTTTCACTCACTCTTATTCATTACCTTGCTTCATGACAACCATTCCTAATATTAAAAATAATCATTCCAAATACTAAAAGAGAGTAAAAGCATCATAAAAACACTTGGAATTAAATATTTATATATGAGAGGACGAAATAGAAGCAAGAATCAATGAGCAATTTCACCAATCTGCTATGTTTTGTAAACATATGGCTGAATTTACTTAGGTTGCATTAAGTAATTACGTACAATTTAGGGTTCTAAGAGGAATTTGCTGTATCAAAATTTGTGAATAGTCTTATATTTTAAACTGGGATTTTGTGTAATCTATTTTTTTTTGGATTGTAGTCAAATATATTCTTCGTTAGAAAACAAAATTAATCAAAACTTACGTTATATGGGTATTTTTAGCTACCAACCAAAATTTAAAATATTTTATTGCATATTTAAAAACACACACGAAAGTAGAACGAGCTACAAGTGCGTCCTGTACTTAAGAAAGATTGGAGAGTAATGCTGAGAATTTGTTGTCTTTCTCGGACTCAGAGTGGTATTGAGGATCAACAATTAATTATTATTTATGTCTTCTTATGTCCTTGCTAGATACAGATTGGGGTTTGTGCTCATTTCCTTCCTAGCACGGTTTCTTGGAGCGGGTCAAATAAAACATTATGAAAGTAAGGGTGATATTCTTCTAAACATTATTCAAACTGTCTGGGTAGCCTATAATTTTTTGCATTATTTTCATTAGAAATATTGACAAACTTTAAAATTTATACTCTATGTATATATATATATGTACATGGGCAACTCAAAACGTCCTTGTTCCTACATACCGGGTGGTCCATTCAAATCTGAAAACTTACTAATTCAATAATTAATGAACATTGCGTGATTGTTTTTTTTTTTTTTTAATATTTCTTTATATTTAAGCCTAAACACTTAGTTACAAAACAAAACAAACCTGAGCTCTCTAATTAAAGAATGAGTATAGAAAATGTTGCTTGAACATGAACGACAAATATCCATTTACTCACTCCAAGCAGTTGGGCGTCTTTTGTACCTCCCATTTACACAATCAGCAAGTCCGAAACGTTGGAGAGATAAGAAGAGCTCTGTCTAAAAAGGCAAATAAGACCTGGAGGAGTTAAAGAATACAAACCTTTTTTTTTTAAATGTGCAAAGATACATACAAATAATCCCTCAAATTTTACGTTTTTTATCTATATATGAAATAGTAGTCTATTAGTCAAAAATTATTTTTTTTTAGAAAAATGCTATTGAATGGCCGCCATAGCCTTGAAGATAAAAAAAAAAGATATTGGCAGAAGCATCTCTTGAGTCTTAAAAACCTAGATGAAAAATTTGAGGGAAATCCATTCATTTGTTTGAATGTGATTCCTGGACAAACAAACAAACACACACACAGAGACATACGCATTTAATATATAAAAGACAATTCTTTGGTCAGATGGAGTAATTGCAATATTATAATGCTTCATTATACAATCAATGCAACTCTATCTTCAGCAATTAGAGGAACATTTAAAAAATTACTGCTGGCAATTATCTGATGAAAATATTCCTGTAAACAATCTTTCTAGAACTACAAAAAAAAAAAAAAATCACACTATTAACATTACCAACACCAAATAATTGCACACACATTTTACTTCATACTTTTTACAGCTCTAATTCTAGATTAAAAATTCTTGTCGCAATTAATAACTTTGTTATTTGATTAAGAAAGGACTACATATTATTATTAATAATAATTTTATTACTACAAATGAAAAATTACTTTGCTCCGTTTTCTTTTTATTCTTATTCAAGAAGCTCCCATTATTCGTTTCTTTATTGTGTCATAACTCTCATTTTCCTAATATATATATACATCATTATAGTACTAAACTAATAACATTAGTTTTTTATTATTATTACAATGAAGAGACCCCCGAGTCCATTAGTTTGATTCTCGATAATGGACATTTTGTTTCGTTTCTTCTTTTCATCATCAACCTCCAAAATATTACGTTCATACATATGCTCTAGGCATTTGAGCTGCAAATACCCATCATTAATTATGCAAAACTCCATTTGTACGTTGCTGTATAATGGGTCCTAAACATCACCTTCTTCCGGTGATCTACAGACTCATCCTTTTTAAAAGCATTTCATTTATATTTATATGCTTTCTAACAAAAATCTATTTAAAAAAAAGTAGAAAATAACCCTTTGTTACTTTCTCTTCAAATGCACATACTCGAGGCTTTTAAAAATTCCAAAACAAAAAGTCAAAAATGTTAAAATTTCAATATGTCACCCTGTATATATAAAGTGGTCCAAATAAATTGAAAAAATCTTCAAAGGCTTATAACGAACGAAGTAGATGGGGTCGCCTTCAATAATGATGCAATTCATGAAGTTAGTAAAAAGTTCGTATATTTTATGTAAAAACCATTAATTACATATTTCCTATGATATTAATTAAGCTTTTGAGGCAAAAAAATTGTCAAACTGCTCAAATAAAGGATTCAAAAACTTATGCATCAAATAATATAATAATAAGGTGCTTTAGGATTTAAATCCTTTTACAAAAAAATCATTTTACTGGAGTTTAAGACATCAATCCGTACAAAATATTTCAGTAAGTTTATTATGCTGAACAATTTAAGCATAATTTAACTTTGTTGCTCATCTATTTGTCGATTAAAATGAGTTTTTCTCCCAAATTTCAATGGTGAGCAAATGTTGGACAGGTCTTAAACAATTCGGTATTTTAAAGAAGTTCAGCCTAACAGAAAAATTTGGTCTAGAGCGGTCCCAAAGAAAAAATAATACACTCTATCGATCTCATTTGGAGTTCACATCTATATTTATTCTCTAGATAATTTGGTTGGTGACAAGGGTTGTTGGGTTTCAATATTGTAAACATTGGTACAATAACGTCATACAATGTTTAATTTGTGGCATACATTATATTTTTATTTAGTGGACGAAACTATTTCGGTCCTTAAAAGAAGTCATTGAGGATTGGATTACTTTAAAATCCGGTTTAGACCGATTATATAGATACATTTGTTGATGATGTCGGCTTTGTATAAAAATTGATAACATCTGCACAATAACGTCACATGAATTTAAATGTGATCCATAAATCATATTTGTATAACTTATAATTTTTTTTTATAATTATTATTTGGATCATTTCATTATTTTTGACTGATGTGATATGTGTAAATAATATTTACTAATAAATTTATAATGAATTAGTAAGTGTTCAGATTTTAATGAACCACCTGGTATACCATTTTTTGATACCCTTTAGCAACATTGAGTATTTTTCTAGGCTAAGTTTATTTTTGATTTCTTTTCTTACTTTATGAACAGTTTACCTTCTAATTATTGGTTGTCCAACTATGTCTCCATTTGATTTTGACACTCTCCATATGAGTAATTATTATTACTCGAGTCACTTGCAATTGTGGGACTAAACTTTGGTACTTATTTGATTTAATTTGGAGTTCAGTAGAGTGGTCCTTAGTGTCCGTGTATCCGAATCAAAAGAAAAAGTAAGGATTAAATTATTTTGTATCTCTAGAAAAAAGAAAGTTGAATGAAAATTTTAAAATTCAGTGACACAACTTTATAAATTGAAACCTTTGAATCCCTTTACAAATTGAGAATGTCATAAAAAAGTCATTTTCAAATGGAATTAAAAGTCACAAAAACGGCTTTTGAAGATAGAAACTTTTCAAACATGACTTTTTTTAATACAACAACAGATC
Organism: Lepeophtheirus salmonis; assembly: GCF_016086655.4. Taxonomy (NCBI): domain Eukaryota; kingdom Metazoa; phylum Arthropoda; class Copepoda; order Siphonostomatoida; family Caligidae; genus Lepeophtheirus; species Lepeophtheirus salmonis. Next base: position 802,883 of record NC_052137.2, read on the forward strand.
ATCCTAAAAATCGGACACTCTAATATACTCGGTGAATAATAGCTTTAAAATAAGTTATGACCTTTTTATGACCTTTAATATGAACTTTTTGTTACTTATAATATGACCTTAAAATTATACTTTATTTGTTTAAAATATTATAATGCTATTTCTTAAGTATAAAAGATCTTAAATGAACCCGACATTAGTAATCTAGACTCACTTTTGATAAAAATCATCACATCTTGCTTTTGTGTTGACGAGCCAAAATTTTTGTTAACTTTTTGAATATTTATTTTCAAATTAGTTAAAATATATATACGACCATACATATGTTTAATTAAGAAATATTTATATTTCTCTTACAATCCCTAATGTTCACAGATTATTTATAATTAAAGTAATTAGTGGAAATACCAAAAATAATTTGTAAAATTCTAATAAATCTTTCTCCTCCTATTTCACTATTTTCCTTTATATGTATATATATCGTGTATTTTATCTTAATATAAAAGAAGGGGGAATTTTTGAAGGAGTGTTGTATATAAATTATTTTTGAATTTTGTCAATAGATTGAATACGATTTATAATATTATATATTTATATAATATAAAAATTCTTAAAAGAGATGATAGAAAAAGGTATACAAATTGAAGGACGGAAAAAGTGATTGTATAATTATGAAAAAGAAAATCTTTTTTTTATACCGTGTGCCAGAGCATACCTAAGATTCCTTTTTATTTATTTATTTATCATCATGACAAAAAAAAACAACGATAATCCTAACTTTTTATTTTAGATGACTTTAAAAATGTTTTTTCAACGCTTGAATAAAGATGGCGTATCACACAAAGTCACATGCTCAATTAACATACATAAAATTATGTGGTACATAGATCTGGCCCAGAGATTATATATATATATATATATTACAAATGAAAGAAAATGAGTCTCCTAATAACAAATTTAATTTGTAGATTAATAATTTTACTATTCTTTTTTGTGACACCTAAATATAGGATGGTTTAAAACAAAAATTCCGGCTAAGTAATTAGTTTTTTACGCTTTAAATAGTTAACAATTTTAAATAGTTTAACTATTTCAATGACGTCATTGAAATCCTTAGATTTTAAGCTTTCAAAAGAGGTGTAGCACGTGACAGTTGCTTTAAAGATGTCGAAGCAACAACACCCATGGCAACGAACTGCCCATCGACTCAACGGTCATGGGGCTTATCTTGCACAAGAATCCCAGAAATAGTCCAAGTGACCAAAAGGATTATCTGGAACGTCCGAGAACGGATAAAACCTCGGTAGAGCTGTGGTACGGACTAATTTTCCAGCCTCAGTTATGGTATTGGGTGTCATCTCATCAGTTGGCAAAATCATGCCAAGAATTGACTTCAATGCCAGGTGCTCCATACGTTGCCTTGCCCTGGATTTATAATAGGTATCCAAAGGGAGCATATGTTTGTTAGCAAGATCGTGTTCAAACGGCAAGAGTTTCCATGTTAATTTTCGCTTTCTTTGTTTAACATACCAAAAACTGCTTATAATCTACAAACTGCAGATTGGGAACACAAAACTTGAAGTAGTATGATTAAATTAAGAAACGCGTGATTTTTATGGAATACAAAAACGACAACTCAATTTGTGATATGTTTCAATACCATCTTCAGTATTTTCCTTTTCACTTGGAATAACAGGCTCGATGTGTCAGGGAACAGATTTACATCTCTTGACGATGAAGGCCGTGTCCATGGTGTACCACAGTGATGACAGCTCGGAAGCAATCCATCGGATCTTGGATTTTTTGAAAAAAATATCAATTTGGATGTGATTCTTCTCCAAGACATCCCAAACTGCAAAGTACAGGGGAAGTGAGGTCAAGGGTTTAGGAGGGCCACATGAATGCAGGCCAGAAGTCAGCCATACTATTGTTACAGTTTTTTATTCTTCTTGTCTGTATAGGGCTTTAACAGTGGAGCCCCGAAATGTCTCCATCACCAAACACCCTGCTTCAGTGATGATGTTAAGCCTGGTTGCATCCAAGGGAAGGCCATGCATCCCGTGTGGTTCACTTTGGATACAGGCTGAAGGCTGATGAGTAAATCAAAATTCTGATAACTCTATCTCAAGGATCAAAATGATCGTTGGCAACTCTCCCTGGGTGTTCCAACAAGATTGAGTACTTGCCCATACCGCAAACAAAAACCCAAGAGTGGCTCCAGGCTAACATCTATTTCTGGGGAAATTCCTTGGTGCCTTAGAGGACAGACATCAAACCCCTAGACTAGACTAGACTATTCCATCATGGAGTCCAATGCCTAAAGAAGACTCTACAACAGCAACTGCACCCTGTAGACCTCTGTCAACAAGGTTTCTGTAGCAGATTTTGTCACCGGCTGGAGCTCACCATCAATTCTGAGAGGGGATACATTGACTAAAACATGTGCTTTGGGTTTAAATTAATAGTAAACAAACTTGTTTTCTAATTCACCCAGGATCCTGCCTCAGGACTTCCATACTTTTTGTGCCTAATTGGGTAAATAATAACGGTTGGCCCGTTATAAGATAGATAAAACCGATTGGATTTTTACAAGCCACGAGCTACTTATGAGGGAGTGGAGTCAGTTTAAAACCACGTAGACCTGAATCATATACCTAGATGTCATAAATGTGTAATATGGAGAAGGTGGAAAAAGTTTGGAAAAAAGATCCACCTTATTAAAAAGAGTAACTTTATTCATAAAAAAAAGATCTTTTGTCGAAATAGAAAGATAGCTAAAAAAAAGTCCCAAGTATATTTTATTTTCTACAAAAACATTTTTATACAACACCATGATTGCTAAGCTGATATTGCCTCGATATATGCTAACTGAATTTTTTAAAGGGATTATTACTGATTGCTTTAAGGTATTGATATATCCATACATAAATAGATATATCCTTATAAAATGGTATAGATATAATGCTCGAAGATATGGTAATGAAATCTTCAAAGACTTTAAAGGTTTTAAATTAATAGTAAATTTGTTAAATTGTATTATTCATGATGATAAAAATATAGGAAGATACTATTTCATAGAAATTGCAGGAAATATCTAGAGTAATCGTAATGAATTACGTTTAACGAATATTGTAATACCTTCTTATCATAGATAGTAACTATAATATTATATATTTTGATTACATTTTAACCAAATACATTTTTACAATTATCTTTTCTAAATAGGAAAATATTGTGGCGACAAGTTTCCACCCATCATCACCTCATCAGGACGCTCTTTATGGCTCCGTTTCTCATCGGATCCTACCATTCAATATACAGGATTTAGTGCAGTATATGAGTTCATTCCAAATCCACTTGGACCTCTACCCGATATTGGGAAATGCCATTTTGAAACTGGTGGGTTCCAAAACTACATTGGAACTGGAAACATCAGTTCCGAGAGGAGAGAACATAGCTTGACATATGATTTACCCGTGGACTGTGTATGGGTAATAAGAGCACAAAAGGAGAGTGTCGTGTACCTTCAATTTCATGAATATGAATTGGATCAACCCAATGATTGTAATTTAAATTATATACAGGTGAGTGATGGAATTATTTTTTATCTCAGAACGTCCTTGTGACTATAGCCGGTAAATATTTTGGAGATAAAGTCTACCGTGTGCGAGCTAAAATTGTGGACTTGACTTTAAATGATTCTGAACTACTTGCGTCTGAATATTTTGAATTACTAGGCTGCGTTATTAAAATTAGAGACTACTCCAATAAAAAAATAATAAAAATAGACTTTCAAAACTCAAAAGGTGTCAGCATGGAACCAAAAAGGCAAAGGGTGTCTGATTACTTTCAAGCCCAAGTGATTGTTGACGAGACCAAGAATGTCGTAGGTTTCTCACGGAGTCTTATTTACAAGATTAAAAGTATGATGGCTTGAGATCAGAGCCTTGAGAGGTATGCTGGGAGCGGTAGACGCCGGAAAATCGGTATCATGGTGGACGTGGGCACTGCCATCACCAGAAGTCCGGCCAAGTCGATGAGTAAACATGCAAATGCCCTCAATGTCAGTTTTTGTACAGTGAGAATCTATGTAAAGGATTTGGAGAAGGCTTTGTATGTATGTACGACAACATCGGCAACTGCTTTCAACAGCAACCAAGGTGGTCAAAAGAGACCAGAAATTTTTGACTTGGTTCAAGTATAATGGGTCAATTTGCCCTCAAGATTTTAGGCGCAGTTTGGAGTCCGTGGTCATTTAAATAAAATTAAAATATACTGTATTAATAATAAAATGTTTGAACTATTAACAAGAACCATGCCACTAATGTCAAATGTTAATAATACATAATAAGCAATTTTGTATTAATTTAAATTCATTAATAAGTATGAAATATTAAATTAATTGACAATAATAATATTTATAAAATATTTAATAATTATATTAGTTTACAACAAATACTACTCTTTGCATCACATACATAAAAAGTATTAAATAATACAGACTATGATTCTTCTTCTTTTCTTTTCTTCTCAAAACGTGAAAAGATATCCAAACCTAACATATACGTCATTGCCAATTAAAAAACAATAACATCCGAATTAAAAACCATCAAATTACTCTGTTCCTATCAATAAATATTAAAAATACTGGCATTGCTGAATTCTGGAGAGAAAGCTACATCAAAAAAGTTAATTATCTCCTTCAAATCTTTTTTTTTTTTTTTTTTTTTTTTTGAAATTCGATTCATAATTCGTTTCGTTTCATATCATCGATAAGTACTTATTGTTTGAGGGTACTAGTATTGCAAAAGATCACGTCAACTATTGTATACCCTGCAGTATGATAGACCTAAAAATTTAGTAACTTCTTCCCTGATTTGTTGACCTGTTGATGACCTTTTATAACTTTTAAGAAATCAAAATATAATACTTTTTTTAATTTGCTTATTACATATTACTATGTCGAAAATTAATTTAGTTATATCAATGAGAAAGTCGAGTAATAATGTTAGTTTCCTTTATATTACTTATAATTCGATCTTTTTTCAAAGACGCTAGAATGAATTTTACAAGATTACATATTCTCAGTTTTTTTAAATAATTAATTATTTCTGGTCGTTGACCCTCTCTATAAAACTACAAAATATAGTTATTTACCTATTAACAATAATGAAGCATGTAAATATGAAACAGTAGTTGCTAACTTTTCATCGTTGAATTTAGAATCTTAACTTATTTCTAATAATTCCATAACTACAAAAACATAGCTAAGTTTATTTAGTTATACAAATAACTCAAGGCGTTCTCATTATATCAGACATAAGCTTATAACCCCCAAAAATAACATAGTGACAGCATACAACTTTTTTGTTGCTGGTTTTCTGATCGGACTACGACATTTTATTAATAACATAAGTAATGACAGATTTTATTTAAAAAAATAGACAGATATATCCATAAAGAAGTCATTTTAAAGAAGTTTGGTATTAGAAAATAACTTCTAGATTGATCTTACAAAAAAAAATCTTCATGGATCGATCTTATTTAAAGATTTGTATAAGCGGATTTGATGGATGAAATGTACATGACCTCATGTGTTGTTCCAAATTGTGAAGATGGATGCAATGACTTCATAGAAAGTTTGACACACTCACCATTAACATGGTCTAATTGAAAAAAAAACCAAAAAAACCCAACATAAAGTATCTTATTGAAGAAATATCCTCTCACTGAAACTTGTAGTAAGTCACACTTACTTCAATTCCCGATTGAACTTAATGCCTGACTTTATGTTCCTTTACGTGTAAAGTACTATGTAGACATTGTCATTGATTGAAAATCCAGAAAAGAAGCTCTAAGTCCATTGTTCTACTCGTTATTCTGGGCCAAACTGGAGCCGGAGGAGTTAAAGAAAACAGCAAAAGCAAATTTCCTGAAGTCCATGTGGGTCTTTGCAAGAGATCTCAGGGTTTCACACCAGACAGTCCAGAGAGCTATCAAAAAGTAGGTAGAAAGAGCTTTTTGAGGATGGAGACTTTTGAGACCAGTAATGAAATGAATCCATCTTCTCCGCTGCAAGATACTTTTGAATGAGTCTTTTAAGTTCTTTTGACTTTTTTTTTTGACAATTTTGGACCCCCTACTACCCTGATACTATTCCCTTTTCACTATACTTTTTGAATCCATGTCGAGGAGAAGGCCTTCAATGTCCTTCATCCAAATACAGAGGCCCTCAAAGCCATTGTAAGCGAGTACAGGGATGGCATGACAGGGGACTACATCTACAGCAGGTACCAGGCCTTCCACCACTGCCTAGAAGCCATCATTGGTGCTAAGGACGGCTACATTTATGATTAAGAGAGCTCAGGCACCCATATATTTATTGAATTAATTTTGTTGAAATTCTATTGTTAATTAATAAATTATACCTTGTTTTTTTTTGTGTTTTTTTTCAACATTCTTTATTTAGTTTATATATTATATAGAACATACGTACATATACATCAATAAACTAGAGCAATTGAATAAAAAGTTACAGAAATAAACATTATAGTTTATACTTAATGCTTCGGGGTAGAATTTCAACTAAATATCAACCTTTGAAAAAACAACTGTAAACATGCAAATTAAAAATTATGATAAATATTCGCAAAAAAATTTTAATACCCTTTTTAAAATACTTGGATGATTCTGTGAAGTTGATGGAAGGCACTGGATTTCTTCCCCTGCAAAATCCCATGACTCACATCCTGAGTTAGGAGTTTTCATTGTGAGAGAGACATAGCGGCCTGAAGCTGCCAAGATGATACCTCTCAACTCATCCTCCCGAATAGGCTGATAGTTAGTTAGTCGGCTGGCGATGAGGGCTTTACAATTAAAAATTGCAAAGTCCAGAGCCCTTGTTACCTCAGAAGTTCCACCCTTCTTATTTGAAATTCCAAAAAGAACAAGACCTTTAACATATGTTTCTTCCCCATTCGTCAGCTCTTTTAGAAATTTTAGATACCAAATATTTTAGGATATAGATGGCAGGGCAGTCCACAAACGCATGAAGTGTGATATTATATATTTCCCCAAAGTTCTTGCAGAGCCTAGTATATTTAATACAATCTATGGAGATTTGTAACTGCACGCTAAACTTTTTATCATAATTTATTCCACTCAGACAATACACAATTTTTCTTTTCCAACCCATAGGGGAGGCCCAATCGCTTACTATGCAGCTTCAAAGGCATGGCATTGAATAATATTTTGAAGAATTAACAAGTGGAAATCTTACTATACCATCGTTGAGCAATTCTTCCGAATTTAAATTATGAACAGTTAAAATATGTCGTGTGGTTGCGTGTTCTTCTAAAATTGAGTGGTCCTTTAAATTTCTAAAAAAGAATTTTTTATTTATATTTTGCCAAATTATATCAATGGTTGAGTCATTTCCACATTCAGGGGTGAGCATCCAAATTATTCTCTGAGCTGAGCCCCGAACTAGAGAGATCAAAGATGTAATTTTGTTGAACAAATTAGTCCCCATCATAAGCCAAATGTACAGTTCTCGGTTCGTAATACCTCTTCTCCATTTTACTGCTGGATTTCTTGAAATATCCACATAGATTTTGAAGTAAATTTACGGGGCAATACGAGATAGTTGGGCTACTTCACCACCTATATGGGATTTAGGTCTTTTCAGGGCTTCGATATAATTCTTATACAAAAACAAACAATTAAGCCATTTGTCTTCTTCTAGAATAACTTTTTCAGCTAGTTGCAGACTTGATGTAGCCTTATATAAAATTAAGGGTATTACCAAATTGTTATAAAAGTCAACTCTTTTTTTTTGAAGGTTGAATCTTTTCCAAAAATAAATTATTTCCTTGACAGAGGTCCGAATTTCGTTCCAGTTATCTTCATGAATACTACTGTTATTTTTTATTTGATACCCAAAATTTCCACGAGACTTTAAACCTTGTTAAAATTTAAAATTCAAAGGGTGCAGAATTTAATGGATCACTCTGTAGTTTGCTTGTTTATGGTATTGTGACGTCAATCTATGAAGACTCATAAGGTGTAAAAAGACTTTTGTTTGATAAGTAACAATATCTACTTGATAAAGAACATTGCAAATATGATCAAAGAGGTGGGCTGTAGTGACAGAGTAATTACAAACAACAGTCCAATAATCATGACCTAAAGTCATTGTCATCCTGCTGATGACGAGCCAATGTGCACCTTCAACAGTCATGTAAATACACCTTTGAATCAATCAAAATCAAAGCCAATTTATAGTAAACATCACTTACAGAAATTTCCTCCTGAATTATTAGATCCGTAATTTGTAGCAAGTGAAATATCCCCCTTTTTATTTTACACAGCAACATACAGGACCCTTGTTTTAAAACGTTCTTTTAGGAAGTCTTAGTCCACATGTAACACGACTTGGAGATAAAAAAAAGAAATATCCATTAAGTTGTATTAAAACTTTATAAACAATTTTCTCTGATTCCTAAAATTACCCCTGACTATATTTATTAATATATATCCTGAATAATTATTTTGACTAATAATGGATTATAGTCTAATAAGCAAATGAGGTTCATTAAGAAAAACTGTTGATGAAGGGGCCCTACTTCTGATTAGTAACTTAATGGGAAGGGAGGAGAAAAAAAAAGGTAGGGAAAGGGAAACATAGAAAGAGTTAATAAAGACTTACCAAGGGTTTTTTTATTTTTAACTTATAAGTATTTAAGAATGATAATATCAAAAGTTTTTTTTTTTATTTTTTTTTTTGTAATATGAAGATCTGGTGATTACAAAGAAGAAGAAAAAAAACCCAAAAAAATATTTATATATATTTCCCTACACTAATTCGAGAGTATGGCTAAAATTCATAAGTTTTGGATTCCAGTCCTGTTGTTTAGTATACCTGACCTAGATTTAGAGCCTTAAATCGTGAGCATTTTCATTATATATATAAAAAAAGATATGAAATTAACATTCGAGTGCCACAAGAGATGAATTTTTATTTGGATACGTGTTTGTCGAGAGCTGCCGACGGAACGAGAGAGCCACTTCCGGCTTTATTTGCACTTGAATTACTTATTTTGGAATACATTGCTCCAACTTACGAACTCGGACCAGAAAGAATGTAACCTGTATATCAAGGTATTACTGCATATTATTTTATTTCCAGGTATTGAGGTACATTATAGTTTTGGATCAGTCATAGGACTGATTGCCTAATCAGTCTTCTTTTTTATTGGTCTGATATTTTTTACTATTCAACGGCCAAAGGACCGATACCCCGTTCCTTCTGTCCTAGCTATCTTAATTACTAGGCTTCACCTATGGCTATGATTTAATAATTTAAAAAAAAAAAGCTTCCAACTTTAAAATTCAGCCTTCTTGTCTCTTGAACGAAGTTATTTTTCATAGTTGAACGAACATAGTTAGTAACTACGTCCTTTCAGAGGTCTTAGTTACTATCAAATACCCATAACAACGGGTTCTAGGACTCACAAATTTTATTGGGACCGGACTGAAAGGACTACAGTTTTTGTAGACCGATCCATTATAACTTCAGCTTGAGCTAAGTGATAGAAGCAGAGTGGTTCACTTTTATTACACCATGGGAGTTAATTTGAGTATAAAATCTTTTAAATAAGTGGAATGGCCAATCATATTAATGTAATAAAAACAAGGAAAAGGTGACGTAATATTTTACCCCTTTTTGTCAGTTTACACATATTCTCAATATTTAAAATATCTTGTCGTCTCTGTGTATTACTTTCTCTATGCCCAGCCCTCTTTCCTTCGTCCATTTTAAATCATACAGATGTTTTTGTATGAGAAAGTAATCGCCTCATAACGGCGTTTTTAGGCGAAACCTTTCGCAATACCGATACAAAATTTAGGTACCGGAACCTGAAAAAAAATATTGGTATTGTGACAACACTAAATTCGAGGATTAAATCAACTCTATTGTTAACTTGACTTTACTGGAACTCGAATAATCAAAACTCGAAACCTTTGTGTAATTATAACTATTATTGACTCTTTGAGTATTAGTACTCAAAAGAGAAAGAAAATATAAAAAACTCAAGACAATCTTTTTTAATGTAAAAAAGAGTAATTGATGTTAAAGATTTTCGGATCTGGGTCGATTTGGATCATTAGACGTAAATATTCAGGTATGTATCGAGTACCTGAATTTCAGACCTCAATAAAATGGGATCTAAATTACGGTTATTATTGTTATAATTAGAATGATCATTTTCAGCGATTTCTTAGCCAAAATGAGCAAAAAAACGGCGCTGAAATTTTTAAAAATGAACACCAAAAATATTAAAATTGAGCAATTTGACTTGAAACAAAACTACAAAAAAAAAGTAATAAGTGTTATTTTATATTTCCCATAATTTATTATTATTATTATTATATCGATGAAGTTGGGATCTTCTGGAGTCTTTTTAGACGGAAGTGTTTCATACTCACCACCACTGATTATACGTCCAATTTTTTAATAAGTGAAAGATCAGGATGTATGTGAATGCATGAAGTTATTTTTCTATGAAGAATTGACCCTTTTTCCCAAAAATTGTTTAATCTTTTTTTGAGCTTCAGAAAGTATATTCAGAGAATTATAAATTAGTATTAATTCTGTTTTAAGATTTGTAATATTTTCCAGTAAAAAGGACAAATTAGCCCTGATGAAAAACAAAAAAACTTCCAAAGGCTGGATCTTCAAGATCTTGCTGGCAATTTTCAATGGCGAGGGCATTTTTTTGACTGAATTCATATACAATTTTATGTATCTGTTCAAAATAGATTGTGTAGTACATAGTGCCCATGACTGATGATGTCAAAATTATTTGCATTTTTAGGTAGAACATGTGTATTAGTGTAATCGTTTCATAGTAAAATCCCTGATTACACCCTCTCTAAGTGTTCCCCTCCAAAACAATAGAGCTCCCGTTTATCCTATTCATCTTGTCACCAAGGCTATTTTGGATTTTAAAATCCATTTTCCTCCATAAATAGAAAGTGTATCCATCCATTTTTCTTTTCCTACCGATATACAACTCTACTGGAAAACACTTAGCTTTTATTAAATAATGTGTATTACAGACACAGTAGGTGACTATCCCAAAGATTGCAGAACCCTCAGTCCCCATTAAGGAGCTCAATGACTCCAAGATATAGACCTATGTGAGTTTTTAGCCTCTTGTAATGTTCCCCGCACTCAAGAGCCAGTTCTTACAAGGTAGGGAACTTGACTTGAGGCAGCCTTCTACTACAGTGAAAACTTCTTCAACGTAAAGTACTTTATACAGCAAATACCCAACGTTGAAATCAGGGTTATCTAGGAGTTTAAATTAAACTTCAAAGTTCTAAAGGAGATCATCACTAAGGCGGAAGAAAGATTGCCTCATGTTTAGAACTTGTCTATCACTAGGAAGATCCGCGAAGGCCTTACCATCCCCAAGTTTGCCCAAAATCTGGAAGAAATTTTCATGAAGAACCCAGCATTTGATAATGTGAGTAATGTTGGTTTAGTGTACTCTGGTGATAATGTGTCTACCATGAAGGAGAATCCTAACATCATAGCGAGCTTCAACTACGCCCCCATGACATCTGTGGACTGTGAAAGAGCCTTTAACATTTTCAAGAGCCTTCTCACCAATAAGATTAAATGGCTAACGGAGGACCACCACAGCAATCAGTTGATTAATCAGTGGAGTAAGGACTTGTTGTAATAAAAAAATTATATTTTAAAATAAATATTTAAAACCAAAATAAATCCTTTTTTATTCGATTTATTTCATATCTGACCTGAAATATGAACAATTTTCACACAAAAAAAGGACAAAATGAGCGACTTCCCCCCAAAAATGTCAAAATGAGCAGTTTTGTGAGTAATTGAACTATTACAACATATCCTAAGTATAGTTATAATATTATTGACATGTTGTTACCTACATAAACAAATATAGTATAATTGTCTGTCAGGTGTTGAAGTTACAGGGTCTTTTCTTCAAGTCTATGTTCTTAACGTTGATTAGTTGAATTAGAATGAGCTCGTTTTAAGCTGTTAACAATTTTCTAACACATATTTGGCAATAATTAGCTAACTACCAACTGATTTTGAGCCCAGTTTTTTGTTTCTTTACAGAGGAAGGGTTGAGTAATATAATGAAGGTAACAACATGCATGGTGCAATTGCTTATGTAGATTTCGTTCCAAGCACTCATCAAGATATATCAAGATACTACGTTCAATATCAATAATATATTTTTTTTAAACTCGGATTAAGTAATAGGATAAGCTTTTTGAGATTCAAAAATCCTTCGGAATTTTTTTCAAGATCCATAAAAATTTCGAGTACTCGAAGTCAATTCGAGTCTTGGATCATTTTGGATAATACAGGTCTACTCATTCTGTACCAGGGTACTTCAGATCCGGTTTCATGACCCCCGTCTATCTCTAATTGAACTATTAAAAAGAAGCAATCACAATACATGTTATGTTGGAATTATCAAAGCTCAGGTTTGATTATACTCAATAATTGAAATATTTTCCTATCACGAACTTGATTCAATACAGAACTCAAATTTTTGGACTCAAATCCAATACAAAAAAGATATATTCATTATTTTATGCAAATTTCCGAAAATGATAAAATATCTAACGTTAAATTATTGCAACACTGAAGATTATCTCTTATCAGGATTTTAACTTCTGATAAGAGGCTCAGTATAGATAAATATACTACTATAAATAGGCATATTTAGGCTCATTTTCTATGTCTTAACCAACGCTTCTCGACTATGAATAAGCTACATTGTATAATCTTCATTTTTGTGGGCCTAACATCCCCAGTAACACCTCTCAAATATCTATATGGCCCGGACTCGGAAGGAAAGGCTTCCATCGTGGATCTCAACCCAGGAAAACCCGTCTCATCTTGCTCCCTAAACTTACCAAATTTTCCCATTCCAGACCTTAAATGTACCTCTACAACGTTCATTGAAGGAAAACTCACAGTTTGTGGTGGGTCCAGATCTGGTTTTACTAGTTCACATTGCTTTCGATTGGAAAACAATGCCTGGGTTAAATTTCCCTCTCTTCCTGAGCCCAGGACTTGTGCAACTTCTATATGGATAAACAATGGTACTCAATGGTGGCTTACAGGTGGAAGTGGTCCCCGTTCGCGGAGTGTGAGCTCAGGTATTGTGTATGACGTATCAAAGGGCGCATGGGAAACGGGACCTAAAATCCCTATCGTATCATATGGTCATTGTCTTGTGCCTCTGAAGGACGACAGAGTCATGTTACTTGGAGGGTGGAGAAAAATTCCCATCATTAAGCCAATATACAATACAGATGTTTATATCTTTGAAAATGGAGAATGGGTCCAACAAGAGGGTGGTTTAGATAGAAGATTCAAGCGCTTTGGATTTAGCCAAACATGTGCTCGTTTAAAAAATGGAGGTGTCATGATCCTTGGAGGCAAACCTAACGGCAAAAATCATGTTGAAGTTTGGAATTCGGAGTTTGGCTTTTGGAGTGTAGAAGACGAAACGATGGGTCTACCTCTTGAACATATTTGGTATCCAAGCAGTGCTCTTGATGAAGCAGGAAATGTTTATATTATTGGAGGGGAAACTCCAAACAATGGGAATTACAATGAGGTGTCAGACAAAGTACTTAAATGGGATGGAAAGTCCTGGAGTATTCAGGAAGGAGCACTTCCTTTTCCCATGACTTTTTCATCCATCAGTCAACTGAGTGATGACACAGAACTTTCCTGTTAATTGTCCTGTTATATCAAACGAAATATATTTTTTTGCTGGTTAATTATTTTTACTTTCTTTTCTGACGTTGAATTATAATTATTAAAGATGCAAATGAATTTATGATGAGTATTTTAGTAAGTTATAAATTGTTTATTTTCCAACTGTAGTATAACGTGCAGAGAGGTTTAGTGGTTTATAAGTAATAGTTATTCATCTACAAATTTGTAAAATGTACAATTAGGGCGGACGCATCTAAGGATATGTTGATATTTTTTTTATTTACAGATGAGAGACAATAAAATAACACTTGTAATTTCCAGAATTGCACCCCAGAAACAATGAATATGTGTAGAATAACAGTTGGACCTCGAGACAGGTTCAAAAGTGTAGCAGTCTTATGAAAGAAACCTCTACAGAAAGAAGCGTCCTCAGTGGATTAACTGGAGGGGCCGTAGATTTTTTTTTTTTTCAAAAAAAAATCCTTTTTTATGAATAGCTGTAAATATTTGAATTTTTTTCGAAGAATGAAAACAATTTTCTATATGAAATTATTTTTCAAAAAAATTATTATTTCAAATTTATATTTTTGAAATTTTTTTTTCTAAAAATTTAATTTTTTGTGTATAACTATAGATTTTTGATTTTTTTGGCAAAACTTTAATTTTTGAAATTTCCCCTCAAAAATATAAGGCGGTAGATGCCTGGATTGAATCGCCTATACTCCAGTTCAACGTGTTATGTAGTATAATTTTAGTTCCTCGAGCCAGGATAAGGGACCTCATCAAATATTCCTACACTTTTTTAGACAGCAACATCAAAGGTTGCTATCTTTGTGCAATGACTTTTCTGCAGATGGGAAAGCTATCTACATATACAGTTGTTCTAGATGGGACAAATCTGTAGATGAATTGCTAGAGATCTAGTTTAATCCCAGTAAATTTTCTGCAGTTGTTAATTTTCCAGTTTATGGAAATCTTCCAAAAACTGTAGCATAATTATAGGTATTCATTTTTTAGTCATTCCAGATCAACCTACTAGGGTCGTTTGAAAAGGTCTTGTAAAGTCGGGGAGATGACACTACTGGCGCGTATGCAGGTTATGTTTAGTTAGTAGCATCTCTTGGAAGAACACGTACCAAGTACATATGTAATATATGATGTATTACACACGTCTGACATTTCTTTGAATACAAAATTCATCAAAATACTAATTTCTTCATCTTTAAAACCTCAGAACTCAAAGTTGGATTGAGTTACAGATCCGATATTTCATTTCTAAGTAGGACTAATATCAATGTTACCACATACCACATTTGATTCAATCCATTTCCCGTGAAAATTACTCTTGGAGTCACTTATAT
Organism: Lepeophtheirus salmonis; assembly: GCF_016086655.4. Lineage (NCBI taxonomy): Eukaryota > Metazoa > Arthropoda > Copepoda > Siphonostomatoida > Caligidae > Lepeophtheirus > Lepeophtheirus salmonis. The sequence goes on from NC_052137.2 coordinate 818,021, forward strand.
AAACGATACATCAGTTAATATAACTCTCCATAATATAAAGAATAAAAAAGATCGAAAATATTATATTATTTGAGAGTCAAAATAATTAAGAAGATATTTACAGTGTGGTCCATTCAAATCTGGACACTTATTATTTCAATACCTAATTAATTAAGGTGGAATTAACCTTTTCTTTAAGGGTTTTGATTTGCTGTGTTTGATTAAGACAACAATCTACAAAAAAAAAAACAAAGGTACACAGCATGTTCTGATTACTCCAAAGTCTCTAAGATGAGTGATTACATTTAATTCATATTTCGATATATTAAATCATACACAATTAGTTATGAAACAAAGCAAACTTGAGGTGCCTAGCTTATACGTGATCAACAAATTTCCATTAATGCACTCCAATCACTGTCTACGCCGTTAACAAATCCGAAACGTTCGAGAGGAAGAAGGCCTCAGTCAATAAGGCCAAACTAGATCCGGAGGAGCTAAATAAATCAGCTCTGGGCAATCCTCTGAAATCCATGAGGGCCCACAATAGAGATCTCGGGGTTTCACACCAAAATATCCTCAAAGCTATAAAAAAAGTGCGTGGTAAGAGCCTTGTGAGGGTGAAGAGGACACTTTTGACACCAGCAATGAAAGAAACAAATCTTTTCCGTTGCAAGACTCTTCTATATGAGTCTTTTGAGATCTTTTGAACTTTTTTTTTGACGATTTTGGCCCTCTACAGCCCTGATACCAGCCCCTCCACTGCATTTTTTGTGTGTATATCGAGGGGCAGGCCTGCAGTGTCTGTCATCCAAACACTGAGGTCCTCAAAGCCACTGTTGACTTGCAATAGCGCACCATGACAGATGAATACATCCCTGGCAGTTGTCAAGCCTTCTTCCACAGCCTGAAAACCATCATTGCCGCTAAGGGACGGCTATATTAATTATTAAGAGAGCTCAGACACACACCTATTTATTGTATTAATTTTATTGAAATTCTATAGTCAATTAATAAATTATATCTTGTTGTAGTTGGATCTTTGGATGTCCTACATAATGCACTCGTAAAGTAGCCAAAATTGAACGTCACAATAAAGGAATGATAAATTGATAGATTTTATACGTTTAAAAGGGCCATATCGTACCAGTATATGACTCTCGAATCATTAAAAAATCAACCTACAATTATTGGGTATCTCAACTCATCTTAAAAATTTGAACAAAAACCCTTACTCAAATATTTTTATAAAATATTGGGCTGTACATGAAGTAAAATATAAGGATTTTTTTTTTTTTTTTGAGAAAATCAGGATTGTTTTTATGATGTTGGCATACAGTATACATTATTTTTATAACCCATTGATTACAGATTTTTGATGGTAAAACTGATGAAGAGCATAGAAAAGAGACGTTTTGTGGATCTGTGGCAACTTCGGTAACAAGCCAAACCAATGTTGTATATGTTCGCTTTTACGCAGAGGAAACTGGGGTCAATTCAAAATTTGCCGCCGTTTTTACATCTATGCGAGTCTTGGGAACACAAGAAACTTGTGTTCCAATGGTAAGCTTAGTCATATTATGTTTTGATTTAATTTAACTAACCTCATTACTCTTTCAGGAAGAGTATGATTGCGACGATGCAACTTGCATTCATCCCGATCTGGTCTGCAATGACATTCGAAACTGCAAATTTGGTTGGGACGAAGAGTCCTGTGAAGAGGGTGGCTCAACTATAAAACTCGACTTCACAAAGCCCCACGTCATCATCGTTTTCATTGTATTGATAGGAATCCTTTTTGGTATGATATTCGGAATGATTTGGAACCTACGTCGAAGGATTCATGAATCCGAAGAAGAATCCGGTAATTCCATTGATAAGTCTCTAAGTGGAGATGAAGAGGACGTGGACGGTCCACCAGCATTCCTACCTCCACATCTGCCACCCCCTCCTCCCACAAAGACCTTTGAATCTGGAGGTCCAACATGCTATGTTCCTGATGGAGGCTTCCCCTTCAACTCTAGGTTTTAGTGCAATCAGCGAAATATGATGCAATATTAAAAGTTATTTATACAATAATAATTAATCCCCGGTGCTACTATTGAAACTCTTATACCACGATCATCTTCTCATCTTCCTTCAAAACTCTCTCTTGTTTTAATAGATCCAAAATAATGCATAGGAAACAGTATTCAAATATTTATATCATGGAAGAGTCTCTCTATAATTATTATGTGCGTTCATAGATGTCGTGGTAATCAAAACATATTGAGGTAGACATTTTTTTTTCGTTTTTGCATCATTCTTTACGTGTTTATAATACATATATTGTTATGAATGTAGAATGTAGCTGTTTCTGTAATAATATTATTCTTATTTGACTGGGGGGTCATTCATAAGCCAATTGGTTCTTTTTCCACATAATTATAACTTCCTTTCCCCCCCCCCCTTCCTTCATTTGGACTTATGTGGTTCTTTTCTCTATTCCTTTCCCAGAACACTATATTTTTTTACCGTGTGCGGACAGATAGCCGATAGCCACTTTCCCTAAAAAAATATAAAATATATTTAATGACTATTCATCCTGCAATACTATGAAGTGAAGTCTCTCTTTCATGTTACAATCATTTTAAAAGATGCAATATTTTCTTTTTGCCACTAATTGCAATGATGAATTAATAGTCAATTCATTTTTTATAAAGATACTTCAAAAACTGTCTCAGACCGCTATTAGAACAAAAATCATGACAACTCTCCATATATTAATTATACAAATAACTTAGTAAGAGAAACCATGTTTAAAGAAGAGAAGAAGACAATCAATCAATCAATGCGAATGAATCAATCATTTATATCGAATGAATTGGAGCTCTTATATAGCTGGTCAGGTCCTTATTCACACGTCTCTTTCCCAAGGTTATCTCTGACATTATAGTTATCAAGATATGTTTCTCAATGAAGAAGTAGAGTAGATAATTAGTACATATTTTGCAACATGATTTCATTTTAAATATATTTGATAGTAATTCAATTATTGAATCATCATTAAATATAAGTATGAATAATTTTTTTCGGCAAAGTGTTCTACAAACTTTTTTTACAACTCTAAATAATGCAAATAAAATTTAGAACATTTTTTTAATATTTTGAAACTGAACTCTTTTTAGAAAAGTCCACGTTTTCTTATGCCCTTTAAAAAAAATCTATTTTCATTTTCTGTCATTTTTTTGGTAAACAAATATTTATTTCAAGAATGACCTTTTAAAAAAGTCTATATAATTTTATTGAAATTTATAGCATGTTCCTTGTGTCCTTCCACCATTATGATATGTTCGACTGCCCTAAGCGGGGTTAAGTTGACCCCAACACCTTCATCAATGAGGATTTACGTGGTTTTAGACCAAATTCCCCTCCACTCATAAGTGTCCACGTGGTTTTTGTTTGCCCCCCAAAGTATTCTGCATAATATCAAGAATCGTTGCGTGAATGAAATTAAACTCTGTTCGCATTTTCTCCGAATCCTTTTCGTTCCACTTTCCTATATATTATTAGTTTTTTTTTTTAGATTATTATTAATTCAGGTTGTTTCTTGCTCAAGATATAAAAAGTTAATTATTTATTTTGTAGTCTTTAATTTAAATTTTTATTTGTAAATATACACACTTATATACATTTTATTGTTTAGTAATTTTACTTTTTTTGAATTTCATTTGTATATTTTGTTTACATAAATAACATGCAAAGAGATCTGAAATCAAATATCAGATAAATTCCGGTCTTTGCTAGAAACGGAGTGATAATATTGCTTATTTCCTTCCTCATCTTGCAGCTGGTCCCATGTCTAATTGTCATGCCACTTAAGCTGCTCTCCTCCAAACAGTCTTCAAAATTGTCAGGATTACCATCTTAATTTTCAGGTTCTTTCATTTTTACGAACCAGTATTTCATATTTTATACAACTTTAGATATCACATTATGTGAAGTAGAAAGGGCTATTCAAAAAAAAAAGAAAAAAAAGAAGAAGATGAATACAATTTCTTAGCTACTCAAACAAATCTTTAAATGTAAATGGAATTTCCTCTATATCATTAGGGCTGCTCTTCATAGTCGATCTACACTAGTAGGGCATGAGTGTTGCTTACATTTCAGTATACTTATGATTTTTGAGCGATTTTTTATCCAAAAAGAGCAAAAAATAGTACTAAAATTTTAAAAAATGAGGACCCAAAAAATCAAAATTTTCTACTTAAAAGAAAAATACAGTTTCATCAGAAAAATATAAAGTAATGAATGTCGTAATATATTTATTTAAATTTATTCATAAATTTTGCTATATTATGTCGACAAATCAAGATTTTAGAAATACTTTTTTCTTTAATAAGTATGTTTAGTCTTAATCATACTAAAAGACTGTTCAACGTCCGCATTAGTAGTTGGAGCAGGTTTAAAGTTTATATGATCTGTAGGAGTTTTATTAGATGGAGGTATCGCATCGTCACGACCAATGAGATAGGACCAATATTTTTTTCTCTCACCAGCAAGGTTTTTATTTCAAGAATATTTGCGTTCATATGAAAAAAAACATGATTCAACATTATAGTTTAAAATTAATATTCTTAAATATAACTTCATTATTCATAACATAAATGAAGTAAAATGCTCATTGAAAAAAGCCCAGATAGTTCTCTGAGTGGCTGCCCATTCCTTTGATAGATAGAGAATACGATTATTTGAAAGGTCAGTGCCAAACATTAAATAATTAAAAGCATTAGATACACATAAAAAATTTATCCATTCCTGGTAAGGCTTAGCAATTATATCTTTCAAAATTTTGAGATAGATTTTAGGTAAAACATTAGCTACTAAGACAAGTCCTCCTTCCAATTGAGATCGTGGAAGAATGCCAGTGACACATAGAGAGAATAGAAGACTTGTTGCAATTCACACTCATTCTTGAAACCCTAGTGAACTTTTTGAAAGCAGAAACTATAATTTCAACTATCCTTTCCAATTGTTTACTCGAATTTCCTTAAATCATAAGTGTAATGTCATCTGTGTATTAATCGACCAACTTGAATATATCCACAAAACGAACTCCGAACCCCCTGTATTTTCGATTCAAGTAATGGTTTAAATGCTCCATTTCAGTTACGGTCTGTAGGATAAATGTATGACTGATCAAATCAAACGCTTTACTGAAATCTAGTACAATAATTGCTCCACACTTGTTCATCAATCTTGTTGAGTCAATAGCAGCCTGTATATTCCTGGAAATGTCTGCAATGTGTCTATTTTTTAGAAATCCTTTTTGTTGCTGTCCTATCTTCCGATTTAATAAAGGTTCGATTTGCTTAGCCAATACCCCACCTAATATTCTATATGATTCGTTTAGAATTGTTAATGGCCGCCAATGGTTTATTCTTGTCCCATCACCTTTTTTAGGTATCAAAGATATTCTACCCTGTGTAAGATCGGCAGAGAGCTTCCCTTTTGTCTCCATATCGGTTCCAAATTTCAATGGGCATGGAATAGTGTACTCAGGGCATAAAGTGTATATCTTCCATTTGATGTTATCTTGGCATAATGCTTTATAACCTTTATAGTGGTGATTAATATAGTAGAGTCCAGGAAATCCTTTTCTAGCGCTCCTAACAATATTTTGGTAAACTCATGGAAATTTTTGAGAATAGACTTTGGTTCAGTGAGCACTTCCTTTTCAGCTACTATTTTATTAATTCCTTTTGTAGATACTTCATTTGTTGACGACATACTTTTCAATCTTTTGTAGGGATTAGTCTCCTTTTTCTAATGTCTTTCCATTACAGTCAGAAGCATCACTTATATTATTCTCATCAGATATATAAAAACTCTTATTTTTTTCTTCAACTTTGATCGTCTCAATAGGTGAAGATTTCCTCATCTTGTCTACTTGGTCATTACATTTTACGGATTTATTGGGGCACTCCCTACAAAAGTGCCCAAAACTATAACATTTGGCACAGTTGATCTCCTGACCGGAATGGGATATCCTTGTTTTAAAGCCTTTAATTGGGAGGAATCCAGGCACCTCATTCTTTAAGATTGCCTTGATTACAAAATTCCCATTCAAAATTCCTTTAAGCTTTCCTTCCTGAAAGAAACATTCCTTAGCTGGGACAAGAATCTACCCATAGTTTTTTATAGCATCTTCAATATCACTAGTTGTAATATCTTCATTTGGAGAATGTACTAATATATTTTTCTCAAAAAAATGGCATTTCCGTCCTCATCTCTACGTTGAGCTTTGAGTCCCTTAACAGAACCCTTAAGTCCCCTGAATTTTCCATCTACAGTTCGGATAATGAACTCATCATTTACATGAGCCAAACTAACTCCAATATTTATTTCCTTATTAAGTTCTATAACAATGACATTCTTAAACCCAGCGCAAACACGAATTCCCTTAAAAACACTCTGATCTAGTTTTAAAATCTCAAAAAGAAGACACTCATCATCCTTGTTCGTAGGCCTATTTGGATAATAATCATCTTTCGTGGACATAAGATCAATAATCTTTTAACAGTCTTTGTGGCTAAGTTTTTGATCAGAGTTTGTAAATAATTTGAGCAAGGAGGATTTCCACCAGATGACAGGCTCATATTGATATAAAAATATGCTTAGTTTTGCAGAAAGGTAAGACTAGGATTTCGCAATTTGGCAGAAAATATTTCACCTTTGTTTGTTGCAGGATTCAAATGGGTAATATCCAAATTTATCATTCCTCTAAATGCTGTTGTCGAAATCCGTCTCCCACATATATCCGATAATGTAGCTATAACACTGATTTCATCATATACGAGACTTTCTTAAAAGTTTCCGACCTCAACGTGAAGATGGCAGCATTGGTAAATAAAAGTTAGTCATATCTATATAGCATCTGTTGAAAGTTACTCCCCAAAGCTTGAGTCGTTTTGGACGCTCAATTATTATGAAACAGTCGTTTGAGTGAGTTGATGTTAGTTTTTTTTGTAAAAATGGACAAAATATCAAGATAATAATTTAAAATTATTACATTTAAATATTAGTTTTTGAATGTGTAACCTTTATATAGATACAAGCAATAACAGACATATAAAGGCTTGTTGTGTTAAAAATTGACACGTCTAAGTCAATCCAACTCGTAGAAATTAAGTCAAAAACAAAATGTGTCTCATGAACAATTATTTTGCAGAGAAACCCCCTGAATACAATCTGTTCGGGTTACACAGATAGAAAATCACTTGGAGAGGTGTAAAGTGTTACATGAAGACTATATTGAAAAAAAAAATGCATTCTACCTTTATTATATTATAAATTTTCAGACCACCCTTATACATATTTTCACCTCCAATACGAGAGCTTAATTAATGAGGGTTTTTGCTAGTTGATCTATGCTCAAAAAATAATGTCAAAATTTTTCGTGTAATCTAACTAGAACCCAAACTATTAATTGTATACGAGTTTTGAAAAATGAGCAATTTCTACACAAAAAGGGCAAAATTGGCAGTTTTAAGACTGATCTAAGTCTTCATATTAGTTTGTAAATAAGAAGAAAGAGAGTTTCGAAGTAATGTAACAAAATACTTCGGTACGTACTTAATGAATGATAATTACTATTATCATATAGAAGAGACACCAGCGGTCTTTAGCAATCTATACTTATATTATTCCAGGCTACAGAAAGTAACACCACCTTGCGGATAATATTACTATTATTATTGGGGGAAAAGTAATTTATCATCTCTCGCCCCTTTTTTAACTAAGTATAGCTTGTTCATTATTGGTCACATCGGATCATATCATAGGGGATGGTAAAGGTGTGAGTGTAAACTACAAAATCTTATTACACAGTATTGTATTTGACCGGGTTTAGTCATGAATGATCGTACCACAAGTACGGAGGTCTCCAATGCAAGAAATTTGCTATATTTTACATTTTTATACATGAAAGTACTCTTTCTGAACGTGTTGCACAACAGTGGTTCGAGCAATAATTTTTTTCTCAATTTTACCTTCTACTGTGAACAAATTGACCGTTTGAACCTGTTGATCGAACAGAAACGCCCAGTATTGGAGAATAGGAGACAACAAGAAATCATCAAGACAATGTCAGGACGCCCACATTTTTGATGATGCACCAAAAGCTCGGATGGGAAGTTCTTATGCATCCACACTAAGTATGGACCTAGTACCAAGTACCTACCACCTGTTCCTGCCGATGGTCCAACGGACTTTGGTGTAAAAAGGCCTCATTAGAGGCCTTTGAAAACTGCTTGTCCGAGTTTTTTTAATATTTCAATAGGGCCAAGAGCTTCCACGAGAAGGGCATTATGAAGTTGGATTCTCGTTATCGAATAGAACTAGGCATATTTGACTTAAATCGGATGATTGTAACACTTCTAATAAAGCATCGTAATAAAGCAAAAAAAAACAAAATTACTTTGCCATGAACTCTTTAATAATTTTTGAAGTTTGCTTATGCCCTATTGAATGCAAACAAGCAGCACAAATCTGATGCAGTCTCGGGCTAATTTATAGCTTATTTTTTTGTAAATAGGAATAATAATGCAATTCCTTGAAATAAAGCAAAAAGACTCAGGCAATACATATTGCCATAACTATGAAAAAAGGTAAATACAATATTTTAGATTAAGTGCACATGAGCAATAGGATAGCCCTTAGAAAGCAATGTTTTATTTGTTTCACCCAACTCCATGACGTTCCCTTCATGACTAAATAGGCTGTATGGGTACAATTTGGAAAAGTATTATGTTATTTTTGAACACAATCAATATTTCAGTAATGATTTTGATATAATCTTTATATATAAAAAGAATTTGTGTGTGTGTCCTTATTGGGTGTCCACACGGTTGAATCTAGGAGGCTGAAATTTTGCATGGGTGCCTCTTTCTTACCTGGGGAGAGGGGGGTCATATAATATTATTCTAGGTATACCCTGAACACAGTAACTACCTTTTGAAGTTCAATTTTTAATTCTTTTCATTTATTTTTTTCTTTTTATTCTCATTTTTGCATCAAAAATGTATTTTCAATCTTTAAGAAGAAATACCTCAAAACAATCAACGTTGCACATAAAATTTTAGACTTTAACATTGCAACAATATAATTTTTTTATAAAAATTCAAAAATCCTCAGCTATTTAATAAAAATATATCATTTTTAGGAAAAAAAAATTCAAAAGTCCATAGTTATCCTAAAAAAATTACAAAAATCTACAGCTTTTCAAAAAAAATTAAAATTTTTTGGAAAAAATCCATAAATGTATCAATTTTTTTAGACAAAAATATCATATATTCTTGTCTAAAATTTTTGATACATTTATGGTTTAGTTGATTATATTACTTTAAAATTATGTAAGTTGACAAGAATAATCTTTTGGAGTCTTCGTATGTTTTAAGGGAGCAGACGATCTTTTTGATGATGCGAAGACGCATTTTGAAGGGAACGAAAAAGCTTCGTTAAAATGAAACTCTTCTTATAATTTCAACTGCAAGGATTGTAAGGCTATATTCCCGACTGTCGCTGAATTAGTCGAACATTCTTGGTTCCATGTTTAGGAGGAGAATGATTCTTATCATCATGAGGTCCCTGAGATAAAGTTACACATCAATATAACTGAAGGCATAACTTTTGCTGAAATTATTCGCAAATTTGTCAATGAAATAAGTGAAGATTACAATTGTATACATACGTAGATGAAATCAGGTAGTCTGAAGGCACTGTTTTAGCATCGCTATTGCAAGGTGAGTAATACACAGTTCAAAATATCATTTATATTCTAAGGCCGGAATTCCTTTGCATCTCCTTAGATAAGTGAATTTTGACCTCTGTGTTTCCTTGAAGTGATCCACTCGCTACCATAATCTGCCAATATATCTTCTGGATCTTCGACCGAGCTTTTTTGTTAGACCGAATTAGTTCGGTCCAACAAAAAAGCTCGGTCAGGAACGGTATCAAATACAAATTTGGTCTAGAACGGTACAAAGGAAAAATTCGGTTTAGTTCGGTCCCAAAAAAAATCTCTCTAGACGGGTTTTACAGATAAATTGTATATAACATGACATCATATGTTTTTTCGAAGTACAATGACATTATACGAGGTATAAACAGAGATAGCTCGGATTAATTCGTCTCTTATATGTATACGGTATTTGTTCTAGAACTTATCGTGTATTTTTGAGATTTTTTTGAAAAAAATGAATGAAAGTTGATCTGGAAAAAAAAATGGTCACTCATAATATATGAGACCAAAAAGGTCAGAGGTGGGAACTTGGACTCAATCTACAGTTTAATATAAAATATATATTTTTACATTATTTATAAATTAAAAATTAACGTAGAATAAACATCATAATCTCTGAACTAGAAGTCCGTCTTCTGGACTACGAATGAGCATCTTCTAAAAAGTAAAATATATTAGATAACATCATAACTCCTAATTTTATCTCCAAATAATAACTAAACAGTACCATTAGCGAAGAAAAAAAGTTTCCGTACATCAATACCTTTTTCAGCTATTGATCACGTGGGTCCTTGTTCCGCTACTTGGTTTAATGGTCTAGTATACCCGTCCAGGTATTACAGTATACTATTTTATCTCTAGGTATAACTGTATTATAATTTCAGTGTCACTCAACTAAAAAAAGTAGATTGGTTAACTTTTTATTACACAATGAGTGTCAATCAGAGTTTAATATTATTTTTCTAGTTGGAAATATGCCCTATTATATATGTATATGTATATTTATATATATATATTTTTTTTTCACTAGTCATTTATTGCAAATCAATATCAATGGTAAATAGATGAATGGAGAAAATATAAAAAAACGCAATAATAATAATTATTTAATTAAAGTTTGTTAAAATAATGAAGGAAAGTAATAAAAAACTACATTAGGAATAATAAATAGTAAAACTATGTCAATGAGTTCTAACATTATCACTCATTGTCATTTATTTACCTTGCAAGTCAAAACAGTTACAAAGGTTTGCGTGAATGTATAAAATTGTTCCGATGAATTTATTTATATATTAATTTGATATTATTTGCACATTATTTATGGCATCATTGTTATTCAAAGAAAGAAAGAGAGAAACAACAACATTCGCTAATTATTTTTCTTGACTCTCTAGGATCTAACTGTCTATTTTCAAATTTCCAGATCAAAGTAATACTCTATTCAATAAAAGTTTCGAAGGCTATAGGAAGGCCTCCTCCACATCTAACATCGTAAACTATGTTTAAGATACGTGTAATTAATAATTAAAGTCTATTTTAAAATGAGTTGTATGTATAGTGATCATGCAGTCTAGTATGATCACATCCACCCGTGTATTCTTCTTTAATTTATTTTTCTAGGATGGTACGGACTCCGAACTTCCTTGAGCAGTCGTAGAAGAGGTACCGACTTGTTTCTTTTTCTTCTTGACAAAGAGAACAACTCTGCATATCCATTTCCGGATTCAATTTGTTAGTGAAGAGGCTCAATGTCGACATCCTATAGCGAAACCATTTTTGTTTTGAATTTGAAAAAGTGTTCCGCATGACGTTACGTGGATTACGGTCATTGACGTCCTCCCTGGACCCACAGTACCCTATAAGTTTCTCTCACCTATTAATGGACCAATTCTATTCCGAGCCTCACTGACTTTTTTATCTATTTATTTGGGATTGCCTCCAGATCTTATCTCTGAAGATGAGTTTGTCTTAATTGAATTCTTTTGAGTGTCAGCAAACTATTCTGAAATGCTTCTGCGTCTCGCCATTCTATTTCTCCTATCGAGGTGAGCACACTTAATTTAAAAACTTTATCTAAGCTAATATATCGATAATTGAAATTAATATGTTTATCAGGGTTGATCAGCAATAAAATGTGATGCAATATTGAGTTCCAGGGTCTATCCAATGAATACTTTAAAGAAAAATTAAAACCGTTGTAACTTCTCATGGACCCATGAATATTTGATTATAGAATAGGTGTTTTGTTTGGGAATTAAACCAGCTTCTTATTCGGGTGGCCAAGAAGTCTTGACTCAATCGCAAGCGCTTCAACCACGACAGATTCTACGACTTCCACATCACCTCTACAGGGCGGATTATATTAATGTAAGAAAAACAAGTAAATGTGAAGCCATATTATACCCCTTCTGTCAGGTGATACATTTGCTCAATATTTCGCACATCTTGTCAGCTTAGTATATTTCTTCCTCTATGCTCGATCAATGAGTTCTTATACTAGTATAAGAACTCATCGGTCCAATCCCTTCCCTCCACTCCAGCTTAAAATCCTGCTGATACTTTTGTACGTGGATGTAATTGCCTTTCAACGACGTTTTTAGTCGAAAAAGTTTAAAAATACCGATGCCAATTGTAGTACAGGAATTGGTACAAAAATATTGCTATCGTGACAACATTAGATTCAAAAAGTTCATGAAATCATAAATAAACTCGACTTTACTTGAACTCGAAACATTTGTGTAATGATTACACCTGGGAACAAGAATTTTGTATGAATGAATTGAAGCCAAAAATCTCAGTTTTTCTCTCAGTCGTTTGAATTAGGAAATATCCGGGATTTTAGTAATTTGGGAATAATATCGTTCAGAGTCATTTTATACTCATAAAATAATCATCAAATTAAAAGTATTATATTCATCCTCTGATAATACGTAATTTTTTACATTGTTATTTTTACATATTCCATATATTCTTATTTTATTCAATTAGAATTGTAGTGTCTGGAATCACTAGTTAATAGATTTAAACATGAAATCTAAATGAAATAAATAGTTTGATTTGTTCAATGTCAAGTCATACCCCTCTTTCTGATATTATAATTCTAAATGAATAATATAATAATGTAAAAGATTAGGTATTATTAGAGCATGAACAAACTATAGTCATAAATATACAAATGAAGGGACAAATATTAAATTTAGTTGTGCTTTTCATTTGTTGAAATCGATCTTCATTAATTAATGATGGAGATACTTTAAGTTCTTTAAGAATTAGGAGAAAACAAGAGATCCGAGATACCTTATCCTCAAGAGATGTTCGGTTTCTGATATTTACAGGGATGATGATATGATGAAAATTTATCATAAGAAGAGAACCAAATCAAGCTAAGCTTCATACGAAAGTAGAGTCGACTCCTTCCTTGGGTAGGAATACATATATCCATCTTTATATAAAAATGACGAACATATTCAAGGATTGAAGCTATGATGGCTTGTATTCACTTTCAGATTAAGATAAAAGGCTCTGGGTGTGACATATTAAATAAAGATATGTTAAGTACAATTAGGTACAATAACAATATGAAGTTATTACCATAAAATTTAAATATATAATAATTAACGCATTTAAATAGTTATATCATTCTAACTGAGATAAATTTACATTTAGATGTGCTTTAAATTTGACAATTGCAAAGATCATTCTTCATTCAGTAAGAACTGAAGAAGTGGATAAAGATATGTTAATTACAATTAGGTACAATAACAATATGAAGTTATTACCATCAAATTTAAATATATAAAAATTAACGCATTTAAATAGTTATATCATTCTAACTGAGATAAATTTACATTTAGATGTGCTTTAAATTTGACAATTGCAAAGATCATTCTTCATTCAGTAAGACCTGAAGAAGTGGACTTCTATGCTCTCCAAGAGATAGTACTAAAGATAGATAGATGGAATCGCAGCACCATACTTCTAACTTGATCATCCATCCAGATGTTGAGATTCTGTATTCCAGGAGAGACGACGGGATGAAAACTACATATCAAGCTTTATAAGCATGGAGAGTGCACTCCTTCCTTGAGAAGGAGATTCCAGGATAGAAACAATGAAGATATATATTCACGATGAGTAGGGAATTTTGATATTTCAAATATAATATTTAATCAATAATTATTTTATTTGAATTTGTACGAAGCGAGGTATTATGATATTAATTATTATTATTTATTAAAGAGTATGACGTCATGAATATGACATTGAAATCGTTCATTATATTAAGATAAACTTGTTATTTGCTAGTTACCACCATAAAAATGGGATCTCTTAAAAAATTACAAAATCAACAAAAATCCTTGAAGATGCATATTTTTATAAAGGTCTTTTTTTAACATTAAAGATTGAATATTTTTCTTTAATATGAGCTATGATATATTTTTTACACTATGGATGATGAATAAGTTATAAAATTATAATGAGAAGTGTCCTTATTCAATATTTTTTATAAACATACGAGACTGCTGGGCAAAAAAGTCAGATTTTGACAAAACATACAATCACTGATACACTATGACGTCAATATTAAAAAGCGTGGTAGAAGTCAAAATTAGGCGTACACGCGTTATGGCATAACTTTGTATTTCTATTCACCTTGTCTTTTATAATAATTTTTTAAATACTTTTAATTCGGTTATTGTTTTAATGGTAAAAAATGACTCCACAGTAATATTCCCGAATTAATATAATCCAAGATATTTCAGATTTCAGACGACTCAGAGAAAAGCTGAGATCCGTTTTGGATTCTGCACTCAAAGATAAATTCCTTTTTTGGCTTTATTTGTTCAAAATGGGTGTTACCCAGTGTAATAGTTCCGTATTACTGAAATCCCAGATATTTCAAAATTTCAGACGACTGAGATCAGTTTTGGATTCTGCGCTCAAAGATACATTTTTTTTGCTTGAATTCATTTGTACAAAACCCCCCACCTTATTTTTTTTTGTGTTGTTCTTGGAAATTTGTAAAAAAATAATGAATAATTACTTTTCTTTAGAATTTACTTAAAGACTTTTAGTGTTGGATTTGAGTCAAAAAATTTGATTTCGGTTGAGTTCGAGTTTTGGAGTTGTGTGTCGGATCAAGTTCGTGATAGGAGAATATTCCAATTATCGAGTTCAATGCAGTCCTAGTTTTTAAGAATTTCCACATAACATGTATTGTAATTGCTCCTTTCTAATACATTAATTAGAGATGAGAAGGGTCGTGGAACACTATACAAAGTACCCAGATACAGTATCAGTAAACTTTATAATCCGAAAAGATACGAAACCCGAACCGGATATTAGCTCTTGGAACTTTTGACAGATCATAAAAAGCTCCGAGGGATTTTTTGGATCTCAAAAAGCTTACCGTATTACTTCATCCTAGTTTTAATAAAAGATATCTATATTGAACGTAGCATCTCTATTTATCTTGATCAGTGCTTGGAGCAATATTCACATAAACAGTTACAACACACGCCATTACTTTTATTGTATGACTCAACCTTTCCTCCGTAAAGGAACAGAAAGAAGGTCTATAAATGCACATATTAAACTCCTTTTCTACGTCTTTACCAACGCCTCTTGACTATGAATAATCTACATAGTATAATCTTCATTTTCGCAAGCCTTACATCCCCAGTAACACCTCTCAAATATCTATATGGCCCGGACTCAGAAGGAAAGGCTTCCATCGTGGATCTCAACCCAGGAAAACCCGTCTCATCTTGCTCCCTAAACTTACCAAATTTTCCCATTCCAGACCTTAAATGTACCTCTACAACGTTCATTGAAGGAAAACTCACAGTTTGTGGTGGGTCCAGATCTGGTTTTACTAGTTCACATTGCTTTCGATTGGAAAACAATGCCTGGGTTAAATTTCCCTCTCTTCCTGAGCCCAGGACTTGTGCAACCTCTATATGGATAAACAATGGTACTCAATGGTGGCTTACAGGTGGAAGTGGTCCCCATTCGCGGAGTGTGAGCTCAGGTATTGTGTATGACGTATCAAAGGGCGCATGGGAAACGGGACCTAAAATCCCTATCGTATCATATGGTCATTGTCTTGTGCCTCTGAAGGACGACAGAGTCATGTTACTTGGAGGGTGGAGAAAAATTCCCATCATTAAGCCAATATATAATAAAGATGTTTATATCTTTGAGAATGGAGAATGGGTCAAACAAGAGGGTAGTTTAAATAGAAGATTCAAGCGCTTTGGATTTAGCCAAACATGTGCTCGTTTAAAAAATGGAGGTGTCATGATCCTTGGAGGCAAACCTAACGGCAAAAATCATGTTGAAGTTTGGAATTCGGAGTTTGGCTTTTGGAGTGTAGAAGACGAAACGATGGGTCTACCTCTTGAACATATTTGGTATCCAAGCAGTGCTCTTGATGAAGCAGGAAATGTTTATATTATTGGAGGGGAAACTCCAAACAATGGGAATTACAATGAGGTGTCAGACAAAGTACTTAAATGGGATGGAAAGTCCTGGAGTATTCAGGAAGGAGCACTTCCTTTTCCCATGACTTTTTCATCCATCAGTCAACTGAGTGATGACACAGAACTTTCCTGTTAAGTGTCCTGTTATATCAAACGAAATATATTTTTTTGCTGGTTAATTATTTTTACTTTCTTTTCTGACGTTGAATTATAACTAGTACAAATTAATTTATGATGAGTATTTTAGTCAGTTATAAATTGTTTGTTTCCCAACTTTAGTATTTGGTACACAGAGTATGAAAATGGTTCTTCTAAGGATCCGTTGATAGTTTTTTCTAATTGTAGATGGGCGACAATAAAATAACCCTTCTAGTTTCCAAAATCACACACCAGACACAATGTATATGTTTAGAATGACCGTGGGACCTCAACAAAACCTCTACATAATTGCCTATGGTTCAGTTCAACGGGTGATGTAGTATAAGCCCCTTGAACCAGAAAAAAAAACCTGCCGCCGTTTCAGAATCATAAAGGATCCCTTCTAATTTCCTCATACTTTTTTTAAATAGCAGCTTCAAAGGGTGCTATCTATGTTCAATTATTTGTAAGATGGAAACAGATTGAAAAACTATTTACAGATATTTGTGTTGTAGATGGGACAAATTGGTAGATGAATTGTTTCATATATAGTTTCATCCCACGAAATTTTCCAGTGATGGCAAACTTCCGAGAACTGTAGTATAATTATAGATATTAATTTTAATGTCATTCCAGACCAACCTATGTATTGATTGCTGCAAAATTCCGATTTGTGACAGTTATTTTCCAATTTTTTTTAATATTTAGAACCTTGAAATTTGTGGCTTTACAACGTGTGACCGTTACACCTCTCATTTAGGAATGTCTATAAAATTTGGAGTTCAATTTATGCAAATATATAACTTAAACTTAATATATCAATCCATAAAGTTAAACAAAGAGGGAAATATTATAAATTATTCGACTATATTGATCAAAAATAAAGATTGTAGTTCTGTATACTATTATATCATCGATATAAATATACATGAAATGACAAACAGGATATTGGAATTCCCCACATCAAATTGTTATTTTAATTGTTAACACCTTTGCATAATAGACCTTTGGAAGTAATTGAAGTAAGGTGAAGTCAATTAATTCCAAGTACCTATGTTGCAAAGGTGCTAACAATTGAAATAACTTTAATTATTTATTAATATTGATACGAGTCATTTCGAAGCTCTTAAATTTTGATTGATCATGGACGTCCGAAATTCCCAACAACTTAGTGGTCTTATAACTCGGGTTCTAGATTAAATAAATAGGTTTTGCGAATTTCTACAGAAAGTTCCAAGGATTCCCAATATTTTTTTCCTTTTTTTGCCCGTCAAGTTAGTAAGAGTCGCAAATCCCTCAAAAGAGTTGAAAGACACTAATTGTCACAAAAGCAACGTAACAAGAGGTCTAAGAGGGTCAAAAAACTCTTGAACACAATGAAGCAAAATCAGCAGACATTGGTTGTAAGATGTTACGCCAGTTTAACCCTGGGAAATTTCAGGGGGGTCCTATGATTATATATATATATGTTTTTTGTTTTGTGGTGGGCTTGTTGTTTTTTTTTGTTTTTTTTGTAAGATTTTTTCAATTCAGTAAAATTGTATCAACCCACTGATTACTCTCGCATTCTATATCATGTTCATATTACGAAATGCCCTTATTCCCTTATTGGAGAATCTTTCTAGATCAAAGGAAGCAAGAGTTGATGTTATTATAAAAACCCAGGAATACTATTTTCTAAATTTAATAAAGTTTATGTACATTTTTCTGGAGCCACAGGACAACCTTTTTTTTGAGAGTGTGGTGGTAATCGTCAAATTTAATGCAATATCCGATGGGGAACTAGATTAATTTCATCCTTTTGGGCTTTTCAGGAAGGACCTTAGTTCAACAGATCTGGCATCATGAACTTCTTAGTGAACCAGCAAATCGCCATCAGTAATCAGATCAATGACTCGGACTGGTCCATATGGCCTCTACAACAGATCCTTTTGTACATTTTCTACGGGTTAAAGCTGAAGCAGGGTTATTAAGAAGCACTAGTCCAGTAAGTCCTTGGGCCTCATCTTGTCACTCAAGCAGGCTGTGTCTCTTTTAGGACGAAAAGATCTCCGTGGAAGCCAAAGTGTTACATGGACGACAGGTGGCTTGCATATGATCCCGAGGACATGCGTCTCATAGTCAAAACTAAGTAACTAGTATTGTGCACTTCCTGTTCGTCTTCATCTAGGAGGAGGCAAGAGGTGTTTCAAGCCACAGATAAAGCTTGGATTGTAGAGCCTCTCAACTCCTACATCTGCGGCTTGAATAAAAGGTCCCAACAAGAGTACTCACCTTCACTTGGGCTTCCTGAGATAACGGAATCAATCTTCCTCTCCTCTTTCTTTACCTATTTCAGACAATCATTATAGCTTTAAAATTGGTTCAGAACTAACAATTTTCATAAAATGTGTCAAGTAGGATTTAAATCCAAACACATCTTTTCATTGCATCGTTAGGTCTTGAAATGTAATTGCATCGTTTACATTGGACTCCTATTAAAAAAATGTATTGATTTTTAGTTACTTTTTTTCTACTCGAATACAGTTTTGTTTATTCATAAAATGATATATTTTTAAATAGTTGTTTTTATTAGTTTGTACAATCTAGTTATGAAATTGTTTAAAAAGAACTGGCGTTATGAAAAAAAAAATCAAAAATGCTAGATGACTTAGTCAGAGGTGTGGAGTTGGATTAGAATATTTCTGATCAAAGATGTTTAACTCCACCTAGTCATTAAATTATCAATAGCCGGAGACACAGAGCTTAAAATTGTTGCTGTAAGAGTCTTAATGAATAAAATGGATACTTTTGTTAAAATCGTAATCAACCTTGATTTCATTTTCATTGCTCTACAGTTGCAAAAATAATACGTATGCAGGTATTGTTATTTTCTTTTTATTCATCAACTATTATTGAAATTTCTTCATTTTCCTCATCCTCTTCAGATAAATTTTTGGAGCATTTTGATTTGCTGATTGTATAACTGACGTTTACGTCTGATGGTATAAAGATATTTTTGAAATCTACAATCAATATTGGTTATGGTTTTTCTTTACTTTTATATTTTCAGTAGTAATGGATTCAGCTATTTGGGGATCGTCTTCCACTATCAAGCCAATTATTTAATTGGTATAGTAAAATGATAACTGTGTATAGTACTTCAATTTAAGGTAGTCAATTATTTACTTCAGAGCTCACAAATTCAATATTTGCTATGTACTATAGTCTATAAATTATACTTGTGTTGTACAGGGAGTACATTTAAAATTCATTATTAATGATAACCGAACCATCTGGTTAGTTCATGTTTGCAAGTGGAGTAAGAGATATGGTTTACCTTATAAAAACGAGAAGAGCTGGTATAAAGCTTGTGGATGACTGCAACCACATCTATAGAGTAGCTTATAAAACATCTCACATGACTTATTGGAAATGGGAGCGATATGGTTGTAGAGGTCGAGTTCATATTATTATGGAAAATGAAACTCCCATTATGGTAAAGAGGTATGGCGAATTTATAGAATATGCATATTGTAAATTCTATTATTTGTATGCAACGCAACAATAATATGCCCAATCTTGGTAATACCAATAAAAGACTCAAGAACATGAAAAATTAAAGTCGTCCCTGTAGCAACAACAATTCAATTAAAACATTGCTGTAATAGAATTACTATCCTAAGGGAGATCGGTATACTGAAAGAGGGTTTCCATGATCCCCCCTCTTTCAATCCGGTACTGATAGTTCATTTACAAAGATTAAGCAAAAAAAAAATAGAACATAAAATATGAGATTTTTTATTTGTACTATATTCTAACAAGGTATTTTTCGTCCCAGTACAAAATCTTAGTTTTAGAATTAATATCGTAAAAATACTTTACTTCCTCTCCTTGACAGGTTTATGGAGTTTTTTCCAAGTACGACACTATATTAATATATAAAATCCCTGGCGTCTTCAAAAACGTCTCTGTAACGTTATTCAAAGGCCACTGGAACTTAGGGCTACGGTCGATCCTGATCCTAATCCGTCTTGAGATAAGATGACTAAAAAAGATACCTTGATTTAGCTTCAAAATATTGGAAATTGAATATTTCATATTTGTTAGCAGGGATAAGTCAAAGGGATTCTGATCATTGCAAGTCTCATCCTATTTCATTTAAACATTTCATGACAGAAAAAGTTATTAACAAACAATAAAGTATTACAAACACTCACCGTATATGTTAAAATGTGCTACAACTTCTTGAGTAAAAGACTAAGAACTTGTAAAATTAAAGTCCTCACTGAGCAACACTTACTATGTCTATGTTCATTCAAAATTATTTATTTGTGTTCCTTCTTCCTCTTTTCCCTCAGCTTAAGTACACCGGTAAAAAAACGGTTATAATTCATCATAATAAGAAACAACAATTATTTCATAATTAATTACAAAGGACTTCAAGTTAAAGTAAAGCATGACATTAAATTATATGCGCAAGATACATTTATCCTATAATATATGTTTGTGGGCGAAAATCTCCAGGGCGAAACTTCCCAGGGCAAAACTACACAGGGCGTAACTTCTGGTAACGGCAAACATCATTGTATTTTCAGATGAGAAGACTTTCATAGTGGGTCAGGTGTTTAACCGAGAAAATGACCGATTATTGACATTCCCCGACGCCCCCTGGATGAATCCGCCAGGTAAGTGAGCACCACAAAGCATGCTCGAGGAAAACGATTTATAATGTCTCTATTCGCTTGAAGGTGGGAAGGACCTCAGACACTCTTCAATAGCAGTCAGGAAAACATCCGTGTCAGTCAATCGCCTGAAGTCGGCCTTCAAGAAAAAGCCTAATTCTTCAATTGCTGACATGGCCAGAAAAATGTGCAAGTTCTCATCAACAGTATTCAGGGCTATAAAAAAGGCAGGAGGAATGTCTTAGTGGCGTATTCCACGTACTTTGTTACAGAACAGCAGAGAAAAGCCCTCGTGGAGCGGGGAAAAAGTTCAAAAACTCCATCAAGGGAACTTGCAAATCATTGAGCTCTTTTCTGATAGAAGAAATTTACTATTGACCTTGCCTTCAACAGGCAGAATGATCAAGTAGTGACATTTCAGGATGTAGCAAAGGAGCACCGAAATGTGTCAACCAACAAACGCCCTGCTTCAGTCATGATGTTAGGGCTGGTTGCATTCAAAGGGAAGGCCATTACTCCCGGTTGGTTCCCTTTGGGATACAGGTTGAAGGCTGTTGAATATGTCAAAATGGAAACCAAAGTTTTCCATCGTTGGTAATTCTCTTTAGGTGTTCCAACAAGATGGAACACCTACACAAACCGCAAACAAACGCCAAAAGTGGCTTCAGGCCAACATACACTTCTGGGCAAAGAACTTATGGCCACCGCAGAGCGGCCATAAGTTTACTACATAAATTATACATTTAAGGCCATAGTTTACTACATAAATTAGATATTGGAAAGAAAACAAGGAACAAGATACTTTAACATTTTTAGTCGCACTATTCGTCCCTAAATTTATAGCATTTTAGTCGAAGTAGATGCACGTGAAGTCCAAAGCCTGCAGGAGACTCCACAACTGCATCTGCGCCCTGCAACCTCTGTCAACAAGATCTGACCCTATATAACCGCCAAGTACATCCAGAGGGTCTGCAGCATCTTGTACCACCCCTTGGATATCAACATCCATTCTGAGGGCGGATGCATTGACTAACACATGTTCTTTGGGTTTTAATTAATAATTAAAAGTTAATAAACTTGATTCTTAATTCACCAGGATCCTGCCATGGACTTCAATATTTTGAGTGTTAAAATGGGTAAATAATAACGGTTGGACCGGTACCACAACCCATGGGTTATGCTGTTTAGCCTGTAGACATCCATAGATGGTTTTTTTGAAGCCAGGGCTGCCAGCTCATTGGCTTATCCCATTTATTAGTTTAAAAAGTATCATCTTATGTATTTTAGGTAAAATGTATATAAACTTTATTAAATTTAGGAAAATGTATTCCTGGATTTTTATAATAACATCAACTCTTGCTTCTTTTGATGTAGAAAGATTCTCTATTAAGGGAATTAGGGCATTTCATAATGTGAACATGATACAATTTTACTGAATTGAGTGAAACATTTCTTATTTTACTAAAAAAATAAAAAAACAAGCCAACTTCAAAAACAAAACAAAAAAAAATATATATAATCCTGTGGACGCCCCTAAAATGTTATTTTCCCTCTACTCACTTGTCACAGCTGATCTAATGAAACGCAATGAGCTTTATTCTTTCTGTCCGCCAAAAAATTCATAAAATTGTAATTGATTTTTTTTTTTACACCTCCACATTATACACAAGATTTTCATCACTATTCATATTTCATGTGCGTATGTATATAATATTATTACTAGGAGATTTTCATTGATTTCACTCCAACGCAAATTGGAACATTAAATATCGAACTCATTTTATGGGCTATCCTGCTCTCAATGATCCCTTTATTCTAAAGTGCATTAAAACTTTCTGTTTCATCAATAAAGTGGTTTGAAATAAATAGATAGGTTGACATGAACCTATACCACTTACCCCGTTTATTCAACATGACTGTTGTAGACGAAATTACATTTTCTTTGTACTCTCAAGATTGAATGGATCTATCATACTTAAAATTGTATTTCATTATTTCTTACTGATTTTACCAAGCAAAACCTTTATCTTGAATCTTCAAGAAGGAAAGAAAATGGTTCAACACATGTGCGTATGTATGTTGTATATGTTAAGCTTTGAAAGAAATATAAAGGCTGGGATGTTAAAACGAAATTTCTAGCAGCGCTCCTTTAGACGAGAGTACTCCTAACATTTTTTTCCCTCAAAATGTTGTTATTATTCTTTCATTCTTAAGGAGGGAATCCGGAACACATCATATGAATTGGTATAGGTTTTATTGTATTGAATTGTTACGTGGGACTTAGCTCATGAAAAATGGAGAATAACACTAATAGTCTGGGAGCCTGCCACGGAAGATTTCCCCCCATAAGGTGCAAAAACTACTTGTCTCACATAGAACATTGATCTTTTTTTTCAAATTGATCCCTCTTGAAAATAGACTCCGGAAAGTTTATTTGAACCATAAGGTACTTGGACAAAGCTTGCACCAATGTATAGTACTATTTCAGGAGATGATAAAAAACCTAGATAGATAAAAAATTTCGGTCGGAAACTTGAGGTCAGAACATCCCCCCCCCTATATCGGTGTATAGTCGTACGTCAGGACATCATAAAAAACCAAGACTGACAAAAAATTTACATCCGGGAAAATTAAGTCTGACCCTCAAAAGTACCCCCCACCACCACCTAAATTAAAATGATACGTTGCTAACGCATTATCAGGACATTATAACAATCCCAATCTCACCATTTTTTCAGTAACATTCTATTATAAGCTTTATAGAATCGTATATAAATGAAAATTAGAAAGAAATTTGCCATGGATTGGCTGGATTTAAAATATCCTCATCACTGTCTTCACTTTCATCACTACTATCGTTATCTTTACCCATCATACACTTAAAGAAATAACGTAAAAGAAAGATAATTTCATTAACATCATTTACTAAACAGTATTATACATTTACCAGGTTTAAATTGAGATAAAATGCAATTTTTATATACGACTATATGGCATTAGTAGGGAATTTAATTGGACAAAATTCAAGCATGAGAATTTTCAGTTTTTAAACTGAATTCAGGCTTTTTATCCAATATATAAACAGTTTTGTTTATTTAAAGCCATTTATTGGGTGTAATTTTGCACACTTTTTCAGTTTCTAACACTCAATTTTCTCTTAATTTTTTTTTGTATCCCCAAAATTTTGTTAAGTAAACATGCAATTCGTAACTTACCTTCTGCACTATCTGTTGTGTTTTTGAATAAAGACGCAGATAATCTAATTTAATAATGAATGTATATAGACAAATTAAGGATATATGGAAGGTTTTGTGATAAAACATTTAAATATGTTCCGCTCTGTACGTATAATATGTGTATATAGGACATCTCTCCAATAATTATGCACAATATTAATCAATAAAATATGAAACATAACAATAATAAACATATGAAAATTAACTACTCAAAATGTATCAAATGAAATAATGTAAAATATATGAAACATAACCATCAAAAATATATGAAGTGTAATTATTTAAGAAAAACGAATTAAGGGAAAAATCTATTTATGGGTTTCGGGTCCCACTTGGATCGGCGTTTCCTCTTCATATTTTTCCAATATTTGAAACACTAATGAACTGTAAATCTTTTTGGGTCGAATTGAGTACTCATAAAAGTGGTATTTTTTTTTCAGATTAAGAGCAGTTATGATTTGGGGGTTGTGCTGCTTTGTTAGATTTCCTAAGAGCCTATTAACATCCCTCGATTGATTAGTTACAATTATCGACTACATTCTATAGTAGTGAATTTTTGAAAAAAATTTCGATGCAAATTAATATTTGATCTTTAATTTTTTTTTCAAAAATATTTTATTTTTTGTAAATAAGTGTAGGTTTTGAAAAATTCAAAAAAAAAAAAATTTTTTTTTTTGTACATCTGGGTATTTTTGTAAAAAATTCCAAAAAGTATAATATTTAAAATTTCATTATTGAAATTTTTTTAACAAATAGTTTAATATTTGAATTTTTTTTTTCAAAAAATGTAATTTTCTGTGTGTAGCTACGAATTTTTGAATTTTTTTTTTGCAAAAATTTAATATTCAAAATGTAATTTTGAATTTTTTTCAAATTATTTAATTTTTTGTGAATAACTTTGGATTTCTGAAAAAAATTGAATTTAAAAAAAAAAAAATTTCACCCCCCAAATATATATATATATATATATAATCCTGCGGATACCCCTGTTGTAAAATAGTAAGAGCTAATTAAGTGTATTGACCTTAATACCGTACATATTTTTATATTAATAATTTGTGATGCAGTGGTTTAAGTTACATATATACTCGTATACATAAACCAAAAAGGATTAGAAAGAAATGCGATGATCTAAATAGGAAATATAATGCTCATAAAAAAGATTCTTATGAGTTATCTCTCTAATAAAAACCATTCTAGTGTAATAGTTATCAGATATATGTATGATATGTCCATTCTTTTTTTTACTTACACCCCCTTCTATCGCTTCCTTCCCTAAGCCATATACTCTCCTAATATCATATATTTTGCACAATACATACAATTATATGTACATTGTACATACAGTGTGCTGCGTAAAGCCAAAACTAAAGTGCAGCACACATAAAACAAAACAAAAACAATCAAACGGACATCCAATCACTATTATACTCTGTAGGAGTGCAATTTTTTTCGGTTCGGTCTTCAATGATTTTTTTAGACCGATGGGAAGGAAATTTTGGTCACTATAATGTACCCTGCCTTTTTTGGTCTCACTATAGGGAATTTATTTTTAATGTTCCTTTAATTTGTCAGATGGAGTTGCACTAATTAAGTAGGGGAGAGTCAGGATACATGTTACGGGGGAGACATGTTACACAGCCATTAACTTTAAAGTATAAAGTTATCTAACCACCCTGTTCACATACAATTGAATGTCTTTCTTTGTTTATTAAATCAAAGTAAAACACTGTTTGCCTAAGTCTTGAAGTTATAGAGAATTTATACATTGAAATTTTTTGACACAAAAGTAAATATTTTAGGTATAAGTGTTTGTTGATATATATTTATATCATACAACATGATATTTTAATTTTATTTAAAAAAAGTCATAGTCTAGCATGTTTTTCAATTAATTAACATGTTTGTAGTATATTAATACTTTCAATATTAAGTTCATATCAGTTATTCTGATTCCAACACTATGGAGGAGACTTGTTACATCCCATTTTTAATATATAAACTACTACTAAACATATATATATATATAAATATGTTATATTTAATTATTTTTTTGTCTAACTTCATGATATACGTTAATTATCAATCACAGTAAATAGTACAAAAAATATTTTCTTACATTTTATTATTAACTATGCTCTATTTCTGTAAATGTTTTATTTGTTTATCTTGTATATGTAGTTATAAGTATTGCCTTTATGCTGACAAAACTCTAATAAAAGGTAAAATAAATGCTTAAATATAACAAATGATAATTTTTTATGAGTTTCCTCTTAGCGTAACATGTCTAATCCTAACCTGTACCATGTCTCCTCCTGGTGTATCATCTATCCTACTTTTGGTTAGTTTAAAAAAACCAATAAAATGCTATTAATTATTACACTACATAAAAAATAATTTGGCATTATTTGTCGTGGGTGTCATGCCCCGGCGTTGAAGTATATGTTAAATAGTGAAAACTTATTACAATTTAAAAAAAAAAAATGATTTTTTGTAACATTTATCCTCACTCTCCTCATTCTAGTTAGTGATGAAAAGTGGGTGCATTTTTTTAGATCGTCCTTTTAATTTTGAGTTGACAAACTAAAAATTGAATTTTTTTTTACTAACCTGTTGTTATTATTATTTGATTCCTGAGGAGTAACTTTTCTTTTTTGGTTTGGTTTTTTAATAATAGTATTGTTTTTTTGTGGGGTTTCGGTTACTTAGATGTTTTAATACTAATGGGGAGAATGTTTCAAACCAGAATGATTTTCCTTCCATTCATGATACTTGGATTTAGTTTTAAATAAAAGTTGGGGCTGTTAATTCATTAGAATAATTTTACAAAAAGTTTACTCATGTATTTAATTATAAATTTTAGGGTCTTAAACTTAAGCGAAAGCTAATAATATTAACTATATTGTACAAAGGTAGGCCGCAAACTATAGATTATTAGAGGGAGATATGATCACAACAATAATGATTTGGTAAATAATGAATACAAAAGAGAAAAACAACAACCGTTTTTCCTTTTTTAATCTCAAAACAGTAACTTATCAAAGTCTGGGAAGACATAAAGGTGACTTGCATTTTATTTTCATACCATACTCTGTAGGTATGGTATGAAAAAAGAAAATATCTATCTAGGTTTATTAATACAGATGACTAATATTAGTTATTTTTGTACAATTGAACTACTTTATCTCAGTTATTTATAAGTATTTAATATATTTTCTTTAGATAGATATATATACATCATTGTATTAATATTAGGTATATTCGTTAAACCCAACAATATATCAAAAGAATCAATAATATATTAAAAATATGTGGATATTATGTACTCAACATGAAATGCTCATGTGAAAACGTAAGCTGGCAATAAGATCTATATTTATTCTTTATCTTGAAATAATAAATATACGGTTCAATGTAATTATTTTGCTAAAAAAAAGGCAATGCAATGTCTTGAATAAACTTATTTTCCTTGTGATTTTGACTATTCTCTCTAGAGAGGGATATACTCGTATAACTTAGTAAATATTTAAATAATACATGTAAATCAAATTTTCTAAAGTATCCCTACTTTTATAAAGATTGAAATAGTTTATAATAAAGACCAATAATAGCTCTATAACTAATAACAGGAAGGAATTTAAAATTTCTACTCGCTTGACAACAATCACAATAATAAAATTGCATTTGCATGTCCGAAATAAAGCAAAATAAATCATTAAGATAAAAATATATGAAATAATAGAGAAGCCATAAATGGGGAATTTAAATTTAGAAGAAAAACATTGATGTTTTAATTTTTTATATATTCAATCAATATTAAAACAATCGTATTATTATTTGATTACATTGTCGCTGTTGTCCCCAATCAAACATCTTAGCTCGTATGAGACACATTTAGTAACTTGTTTATTCTTGTAAAAATCGTTGATCTTCACGAAAGTACTACTTCAATATGGTGAAAAACAATTTAACTATTTGGATGAAGATTCTTTAACTTATAATAACTTAAACAGTTCGTAAACACTATTTATATGTCTTAGCCGTGTGCAGAAAACTGCCCTGGAGAAAATTGCCGGCAGAGGCAAGAAACTTCGAGAAAAGAAGAGCACATCATCATTGACAGTTTAAAATAATCGTCCACTTGAATTTGAAGGACAAAATAGTCATAAGAGTACTAATGAAATTAGGAGTGAAGTTTAAAGTTTTCATAATAAATAATTTCACTGTAAGAGCTGTTGGTGGAGGATGAAAACTCTCTATATTCCTAAGTGGGTCTTTCAGTGGATTATTCTGTCTTTTTATGGAAATCTTTAGTTAATATAAAAAAATATACGACGATTCCGTAGAAGATTAGGAGGAATCCTATCCTGGAAGCCAGGTACAGTTGAGGGGGTATTTCGTTTCCAGGGATTCCTTCCCAGTTCCCACACTTATATATTGAACGTCAGATGACGTTGTATGTATGTCTGATCCAGCAATCTATATAATAACTGGATGTACAACCTATAGAATAAAAGAGACAAAAAGAGTGAGTTACTGTTCTGCTGTTGGCAGCCATCTTGAGTACCTATTTGTACGAAACACTCTTTTGTGGCTTTAAAGCTTTACTTATTCATTAATAAGTTAATGCAAATTATTGGTGCATACAAGTCGAGGATTAGCATATCTTATGTCGACTTGGGCTGCAAAAACAAGTATGCTGCTGGAAATTCCATTTCATATCATCGTTTTCCGACCCAGGATCCAGTGAGGTGCAGTAAATGGCTAAGGAACGTCAAGCGAGATGACTTTACTCCCAAAAAGTTATTGAGAATTTGTTCGGAACAATTTACTCCCACCGAAACCTTCAATTGGACTCTGGAGTTTGTAAGGCTGAGAGAAAATGATGTGCCTACTCTATTCAAGGTATTCTTGCGTTGCCTTCAAGAAGAAGTTACAAAAACTCATCGAAAACGCAAGTCTCCTACAAGGAGGTCCTCCTCACCTCCTAAAAAGATCTCCATCTCCTTGACTCAAGATAGATCCTTCCCTCTTTGAGGCTAGGGAAAATGTGCAATTAGATCATCCCTATTTTCTCCTGTCAGCTCAAGTCATTAAGCAGAAGTTCCCATGGGAAACGAATATGATTTCCGAGCTAGCCAACCGTTCTAAAAAATACAGATGTCAACGGAATATATTCTCCACGAAGTTACCAAACTTGGTTACAGGTCCCAAAGACCTGAAGTCCAAGAGAATGCTATCAAAATTGCTATCCATTATTGAT
Source organism: Lepeophtheirus salmonis (assembly GCF_016086655.4). Lineage (NCBI taxonomy): Eukaryota > Metazoa > Arthropoda > Copepoda > Siphonostomatoida > Caligidae > Lepeophtheirus > Lepeophtheirus salmonis. The sequence goes on from NC_052137.2 coordinate 847,564, forward strand.
ACAATGTCTGACGTTCCTAAAAACCTTTTAAAAAAGATGCAAATAGGAAGTGGCGTAAAAGGAAGTCGCAGAAGCTACTCACCTGAGCTCAAAGCATTTGCTTTGCCATTGTCATTCTACTCGACAAAAGCATATATTTATGTGAGAAAGACCTTTGACTTATGTCTACCTAGTCTCAGTATCATGGACACAATAGGAAGCGGACATAACTTCAGTTGGCCGAAATTAATGCCAGAGTCCATGAGAACACCGAAATATAAATGACCAACCTGGGAAAGGCTACAGAGTTATCCAAGAATACTACAATTGATGTAGTAAGATACCTAGGTAGACATAAGTCACATAACTATATGCTTTTGTCGACACATCTTTAGTGATGATACATTTTGGACTGTTCACCAGGCCAAAAATGCATTTAACGATTTTTATTTGGCCACAAGTCCTAAAGAGGTTCCCCCATCAATAGGACAAAGAACCCGGCCGGAGTCATTATGTTGGGTGTGGTGGTATCCGATGGCGAGGCAATGCCTCCGTACTAGTTTCCGAAGGGTCTCAAAATCAACACAGATGAGTATCTGAAGGTCATGAACGAGGTCGTAAAGTCTTGGCTGGACCAAACCTATCCTAGGGGAGATTACGTTTGGCAACAAGATTCAGCACCAGCCCACCAGGCTGCTAACGCTCAAAAGTGGTGTGAGATGAATTTTGACGATTTTTGGGCTTGGTCAATGTGGCCGTCTTCTTCTCCAGATTGTTCGCTATGGACTATACGATCTAGGGCAATGTGGAGAGAAAGGCTTGCCGCACTCATCTTGCAAGTGTTGAAGTGCTAAAGGCCTCTGTTGAAGATGTGTGGTCTAACATGTCGAAAGATTATGTGGCCATATCTTCCAGCTTCAGACCTAGGGTGGAGGCCATGGTTGCAGTCAATGGGGCTCATTTTAAAATTTAATTGTAAAAATTATATAATTAAATGAATAAAAAAATTCAACTATGTACTTCTTATGGTTCTTGCATAAAACGTTAATATCAGTCATGTATACACGATTTGCTCGACCGCACTGTACAAACTATCTTTGGTAGCTATCTATCAGGAGCCAACTGGGTACCAAGTTTGGTTTGCCCTGTAACCAGCGCTGTTTTATTGGTTTGGTTCGTTCCGGTATTTAAATTAAAAACATTTTTATAATACCCGGTACCGTCAGTTCATCCTATTTATACAAATTAATTTAATTTCAAACACTATTTATTCATTTAGGGAATAATAATAACCCAACTTGTCCCATGCTTTCCTCCATTTATAAGTAGTTATGAGTCAGAAATCATGTTTCCGACGGCGGAGGCAATTGTATGAGACTCGATGATACTGTTGCACTCTTCACTATATCGAAGAAGAATAAGATAGAATCAGAAATCATATCATACCTGGATAATGAAGATAGATAGATCCCTGAAGAAATGTGGCATGGAAGAAAATCATTTACTATTCCAAGGCCATGACTATTGCGATGTGCCTCCTTTTGTGCAAAGCCTTACACAATTCAAAGAATGCGTGGTTACTTACATCGGTGGATATTCCGTAAGGTCAGTTTCCAAGTACTTAGTATGTCCTGAGTGCTTGGAAGCTCTTTACTGTCATAATCCATGTAACTACCGCAATTCGTAAATTGTGAGGAAATCCAATGGAGGTCTCCTTTATCCATCAAAAAGTGTATTGGAAATCTGTATAGAAACTAAAATGTCTCTTCATATTCAAAATTCAAGGATTTCTCAAGACCAAAGCCACTGTGATACAAAACACTATTACCAGCCGTGTCCTACAAATATTCAATCGTAAATCCTAGATATCTAAAGAACTTGAATCTCATAGTCTTGACAGCTTATCATTAAATAACCATATCCTTAAATTACAAAAACGTATCATCTTGGCATATTCTAAAATTTGGCTTTTTCATGAAGCCAACCTCATTTCTAAGCATTTTAAAAAAGAATTTATACGAAAGCCTCTTTCGAAACAGATTATTCTTAAGTATCAATTATTCAAAGGTCCTAAATATCATGTGCATCTTATGTTTGTATTTCCTAAAAATAAATAGAAGCAAAGATTGCTGTAATAAAATGATTCTAGTTTATTGTGGGTTCTGATGCAACATGCTTCTCAAGGAGCACTGAATTTATTGTATAACATTTGTCATCAATGAGAAGGATTACATCGCAGAGCAAGATCTAGGTGAATGTTGAAAGTGTAACAATGTTTTAACTAAAAGAAGAATTCCGATTATAGGCATTAACAGACGACATAGTACATAAATGAATTTGGATTAAAAGGTGAAGGAGAAGAACTATAACCTTATCCTTATCTTAAGCCTTGTAGAGCTTCCAGAGTATCGATGTGTCTCCAATGTTCGAAGTGAGAGAGAAGTCTCCTATATATCTTCATATACAAATTATAGGTACCTAACATGGCTGCCGACAGCTGACGGTGGGCTCTCCTCTTCTTTACCTATTGAGTATCTAGTTATTATTTAGGTCGGTATAAAGGACCTAAAGTCCTTTAGGTCGGTGATCTGATCTGGGACTATTTAAAAGGTAACTTACAAGCTACATCTTATTTTCATACAATACCCTTGTAGGTATAGAAGAAGATGAAAGATGTATGAATTGTATTATGTAGTTATATCGTAGCATTGAAGGGATATATTATCTAAGTCATTTATGAACATTTTTCAATGCATTTATTTTAATTAAGAGAACATCATATCATTATGTCAATATTACGTATATATTTTTAATAAATAAGGAAATGAATTTATACTAGAAACTTAATAATATTAAATGTAATTAAATAATAAGCATGAATATGGAAATAAAAACAAACTTTAAATTGTGAGGACTGACCCAATTGTTCCAAATACATATATTTAAAAAAAGAAGACTACAAAGTCGAGACAACGTATTCTAACCTTTACTGAGAAAAAATTAAAAAAAAAACAACTTCTTTAATTTGTCGAGTTCTTAAAGTTGGAACTGTTCCTTCTTTTTTTGATAATATTCCTACTCTATTACTCAAAACTCAATCAACTACAAGAAGTTCAGTTAGGAGGTTAATTATACCACTATTAATTTTTGTGATGATGTAATGTAAACCATGGATTACTTAAGATCTGGATTAACTATTCACTTTTAAAATCACGCAATCTCTCTTTTATAAGTATTACTTTTTTAATTCAATAAATTATATAACTCTATTCTTTTATCGTCAATTAGTAATAAAATATTATTTTACCTAGAAAGTGATAACTCTTTCTAGACGTGAAATATGCCTTCAAATTGTGTGGTTCCTTGTTGCCACACTAGTAAAACATCCGGGGGAAAGCTCAAAATTTCACCTCAAAGAAACTTTAAAAAGTTATGTCGGCCAACTATGTCATAAAAGCAACTGCCTTCCGTTATGCAGAAATCAAGTGGGATATCAAAAGGAACATTCAATTATTTAAAAGCAAGATATGAAAAATTATCTGAGAAGGATAAAGTAGTTCCAATTATATTAGATGGAGTATACTCTGCTCAAAGAAAAGATTATATAAATGACAAAATGTGTGTTTAAAATGACAATGGACCAACGAGAACTATTTTATGTTTACCCTCTTCTCCAACGAAGGAACTGACAATCCCATATGTTATGGATATTCCCTCAAAATGTCTTCCTTCTATGTGGTTTATTAAAAGGTCCTTTCTCCATACTCACTAATAAAGGCGATCTGCAATTAAAAGTTAGATTTGAAAGGAATAGAAGGAAATCTTGTATAAAAAATTAACTCTTTCTTCCGCAGAATTGAATCATACTTGATAATTGCTTTTGGAGGACTCTTTCAAGTTTCACCTACAACAAATGAAATTTTCCGACAGAATCTTTCACCAGAATATCCACTATTCCATGATTGATTACTTAGATCACAAATAAGGGTTTTCAATGGCCAATCGGATAAGTCCCTATCCCTGCGTTTATGAATAATCACTTTTAAACAAGAATTAATTATTCTCTTTTACGATTGTTATTAAATAGAAGAATTAATTATTATTTATTTTTAAAATTCTAGTAACGAGGCTGCGTTGCTTGTTTCTATCCAGATGAGTGGAAATTTTAAAAATCAACGAAACCTCAGAAGCTCACCTTTTTCCATTAATGATAACGAAGGTCAATTATATAAACCTTTTAGTCGTCCTTCATCAATACATTAAATGATGAAATAAATAAATAGTTGTATTTGATTTTTTAAACAAGGAGTGAGCAACAAGTCTTACATTAAAATATTTTGGATTTTAAAAAAATAATGTAAATATTTATAAACAATATAAATATAACTGACTATAAGTATAAATCTTCTAAACTCACTTAATACTAAATTTTATAACAGTATTTTTTTATTAAAAAATATAGATACCGTCTACATGCGTAGTTCCATTTTTAAATTTGGAAAAGTTACTGGAAAAGATGTTAAAAAGTATAAAAAAGCTTCTTTTCATCGATTTCCTAGAAAAAATGTAGAACTTTTAGAAAAAAGGAAATCTATAATACCTCGAAATTAGATGCTTATTAAGTCTATTTTATATTTATCCTAATTTTGTAATAAATAGAATATATATGTTCGGACAAACCCATGGAACACCGTTCGCTGAAGGAACATGAATTTCCGTAATCAAATCTTCAATAATACTTCCATGATTGAGCAGAACACCAGGAGAACATCAAAATCTTATTGTACTGAAGCACGAAGAAAGAAAAAAATGAATAAACTTTATCAAATGTCTGATTTTTTTTGGACGATGATTATGTTTCATCTTTATCTGAATTAAAGGGAAGGTTAGATTTTAATTGCACTCAAAAAGGAATTCAACTTATTTGGGGGGAAATAAATCTAATAAAATTTAATTAACATTAACTATCAAACACAACCAATAAAATATTTTAACAATATGTTTCAGCTTTTAAAAATTGTTATATTTAGAGTATAAAAAATAATCTTGACTATATATTTGGTTTGGTTTTGCGGGTTAAAATCAAATAACAGACTCTGTACATAGTATTTATAGCTAAATTAATATCATATTAACGTTTTTAAAATGACAATATGCTTCGTTTAATAGAAGTCTATCCCGTTGTTCCGATCGTTTATCATAGGAATCCTGATTTCACTGTATCTGGATTAACATCTAATTTTCTTAAAATATTGATGGAGCACAGTCATAGTAAGTTTCTTAATGACTATAGGATTTTGAACAAGCAATTAAATTGACCAGTCACAGTGTCTATTATTTTAGATGAAGATTTCAGAAACACTAAATCTGAAATGTAATAATGATTTTAATGCAATATTTTAATTTTCTTTATTCAATATCTTAATTTTTTTTTCCTTATATAAATTTTCCTTTTTTTTAAGTATCCCAACATTAATCAACAATATCCATTGAATGACTAACTGAAAAAGTGAGCTTTAGATGATGTGTAGATAGTGATAATCCATAAAGTAATTCATGAGTAATCTATGTGTAACTCGCATTCGCTATATTTAAAATCGTCAATTTCAAGTAGAATTAGAATATTTTAACGAGAATGAAGTTACTTTGTTATCAGAAAGTGTTTTATTCAGATCTTAAAATAATAATACATTTTCATAATATATATATATATAAATATAAATAAATGAACGAAAATCAGGATAAAATATAAATAGTCCCCTTTTAATTTTGAACGTCTGTATCTATGTCATTAATGAATATTTTTAAAATAACTAATAATTTTATATAAGAATTGTTACAGGAAACATTTATTAATAATCTTTATTAGTGTGGAGATCCTAAATCTTCATGAGGGTAATATTCCAATATGGTAATAAGCAACTAAGTTTATTACAAGATGATTAAGACTAAATAGGTTTTCACTTAACAATTCTCAAAATCATATAGCAACAAAATATAATATGCATTGAAGATAAAAGTATTGAGAAGAAAAGGCCGCATATTCCTTAAGATTCTTCTACTTTTTTTATAGATGGAAAATGTAATTTACACATCATTGGGATATTGAAAGAGAGACTTAAAGTGTCCAGAATTGTTCCAACAATACAAACTCCGCCTTATAAATGTACGATATTATAAAGATGAGTGATTTTTGCGTTATATACTCAAGGACACTGAATGATTCCCTAACAATGAAACATTTTTCTCAGAATAAGTAGACTGTGGAAGGAACAGGCTTCAAGAGATTCAACGAAGGAACTGTTTATGAAAAATGTTAATTCTTTGTTCCTCACTGGGTAATTCATTCGTTAATTATTTCTCTTTGTGGAACTCTCCAAATTAACTATTTATATGTCATATCAAAATAGAATATGCTCTGCAGACCAAAATATCGAGGAAAGGGAAGCATATTATCTTCGCGAACCTATAATGATCTTACATTTGTTTGTTTTCCAATGACAAAAGAGACTCAGAAGAAATAAAGAAATTAGGCGAGAGCTTGAAGTGTCCAGGATATATCATTATCCGTATATGAAAAAGTCAAACTTATAAATGTGATTGAGATGAGTGATTTCTCCGTTACTAAATCAAGGTCACTGAAGGACTCTTTTTAATGAAATAGTTTTCTTTAGAGTAGGAGACGAAGCAGAGTTGACTTTCTCGAATTATACGATGATTTCGCAGAGATCGGGAGGAAATTATGTATAAGTACAATTATTAACCAGATCAAAAGTTGTTACACCATATCTTGATATGAATAGACATCTACAAAAGGAAAGATCCTTCCATTAAAGGAGATGGGATCCTCCAAGTGAAGCCCTTCCCTATGGGATCTTGCCTTAAGAGTCGAGGCATGTAAATGGGATATTCCTAAGAACAGGAAGGTTGGGTAGATGCTGATCCAGGAATGCAGTAGCTACATCATTTAATCCCATCCCAATGACCATGACTGAAATGTCTATACAACTCATCATTTACTTCTGCTAACTGCTGTAATGGAATTCTAAGTCGCCCCGCTATAGGTTTTGTGAGTCCAAAAGAAATGTAAGTCCAGCCACCTATAATTATATAGTCCCGGATTATGTTGTAAATTCAGCCACTAAAATGACGTAAATAATAGAGCTAACAACGTCATTTCAGCTGTTGCAGTCTCTACAAAATACCGAAATCCAGCACTAGGACAGTAAACTATATTAGCCATAGAACCAAAACATAGGACTGCAGTGTTTTAGTTTTTTATAGACCAATCCAAAACTAAGGGTGGTAGATAAAAGTTTAAACACTTGGATTTAAGAAGAAAATGAATTGCAACTACCACTTCGATTCGGCATGTTCCTATTTTTATTCCTATTATATTCATTTATATAAAAGTTGTAGGCGGCGCTCAAACCTCACTCCCCAAGAGACTGATATTTATAATTCTCCCCTCGGGCAAAGTGCGGTTTGAGGATATTCTCTATGGGGTTGAGCAGCCCTACAACTGATTTAATATACAAATTGTTGAGATCTATCGAGAGTCATGGGTATAATTTCTCATTTTCTG